>NW_023270447.1:86260936-86419446 GCF_011800145.1 Mirounga leonina | reverse complement strand
CCCTGCCCCAGCCATCCTTCTGCCCCAGCTCTACCCCTACCCCAGCCCTCCCTCTGCCCCAGCCCCGCCCCTGTCCCAGCCCTCCCTCTGCCCCTGCCCCAGCCATCCTTCTGCCCCAGCCCTCCCTCTGCCCCTGCCCCAACCATCCTTCTGCCCCAGCTCTACCCCTACCCCAGCCCTCCCTCTGCCCCAGCCCTGCCCCTGCCCCTGCCCTCCCTCTGCCCCAGCCCTCCCTCTGCCCCTGCCCCAGAGCCCAAGGAGGAGGAAGGACAGGCAGGAGACGTTTTCTGACAACCTGATCCTCAGGAGTTTACTTAATCCTTAGTGTTTCTTCATCTGTTTGTTTAAGATAGTTTCTGCCAAGGCACCCAGGGAAGAGGGTCGAAGGCTCCTGGCAGCAGAAGCGAAGGGGCTGGTGAGACCCTGCACGTGTGGCTCCAGCCTCAGGTGAAGTGCTCACCTGGGGGTAGACCCCAGTCCTGCCCTGCGCCTTTGCCCTGCACGGCTGTTTCCCACCCTGGGATCAGCCGCCCCTGCTGGGAGGCGGGGGCCCGCCACTGGGGAGACACCCTCATGGTGTGGTGCTGACATGGGACCACCACCCTGTCCATGTGAGGGCCTGAGCTGGGGGGTGCTCTCTGCAGCTCCCGGGGACCCCCAGCTCCCAACTCCCCCCACCCCACTCCAGTATTGTTGGGTACCTTTCACGCCAATTATGAACAAACCTTAGTAGTTATTGAGCACTTTAAAGTTCAGGCTCTTCTAGAAGAAGACGTGAGATTTTACTATTTCATAAGGGGAATGCGTGAAGCCTTTCCTTGCTACCTGACAAGTCCTGGAAGGACCTTCTTTATGGTGACGGCCACATTTTTTAAATCCATCCGCACACTCAGATGCCCGGCCCTCCGCCTCCCCGGCCAGCAGCCCGGGAGAGTCGTTTCTGGGCCTTAGCAGTTCCTAGGATGCCCAGGGGACCCAGGGCGCAGCCCCCAGGCCCGAGGGGAGCTCTGGCCAGGGCTGAGCGGGTTCTTCGGTGGGGAGAAAGCTTTGGGCTTCCCTAGGCCACGCGTCCGCCCCGAGCGGGAGCTGGGGCAGGCCGCTCCAGCACCGTCTGCGTCCCGGGGGCTGCGGGCCTCCTGGGCGCCGCTTCCTGTCTGGCTGCCCGCGGAGGTGGCCGGCTCTCCCAGCGAGGGTGGCATGGGCCTGGCCCCACGAGGTTCCCCAGGGCTCCAGCCCGGCCGGGGGGCCCTGCTGTGCACCTGGCTTCCTGGAGGCCTGACCCGGGCCTTGGGGCAGCCGCACTCCGTCCGCCACCCATCGTGCCCTGGTCCGGGGCCAAGCCCGCCTGTGGGGCCAGGGCCACCGCATGGAAGGCTGGAGAGCAAGCCGCCTTTGCCCAGGTTCACTGGGCCTGCTGGCGACGGGGCCCAGGGAGGGGGCCGGCCTGTCACCGCGTCCAGGTGGGGCTGGGGCAAGGCTGCCGGTGAGGGCCGGGGCCCACCTCCCATGGGTGACTCAGCTGCTGGTAGCCCCAAGCCAGGCCGGGTCTGTGGGAGGTGGGCCGGCCGCTGACATCAGCGTGAGCCTGTGCAGCTGGTTCTGGCTCTTTCCGAGAGGTTACAAAACTCTCGAATTTGCCCCAGTTTGGATGTAGGAGTAGCACGCCACCGAGGCTAATTACAGCCAGGAATGAAGCCGTGTTTTACTGCATTTCCTACTGAGGCCAGCAAGCCATAGGCAGTGCCGTGGGGCCTGGGCCCGCTCCTGGTGGGGGGCGGGGGGCGGCGGGGTGCTGCTGCAGCTGCGAGCCCCTCCCTCCTGGGGGTGGGGGACATGGTCTCAGTGGGCGCTGGCTCCTGGGGGTGATGTGGCCACTTCTCTCTGCCCTCATCCGGGGCAGCGCCTGGGACTCGGGGCGGTGAGAGCTGACCTGGTGCAGCGTCCTGATGGGTCGCAGGCCCTTGTCCACCCCTTAGGCTGTTTGGAGGGGCACCTCGAGACCCAGCGCCCCCCTCCCTGGGCCAGGTCCAAGGCCTTCCTGATCTATGCCCCTGGGCCCTTGTGCCTGCCTTGTCCTGGGTCTAGCTTGGAAGCCGGGCCTGCCCGCAGCTTGGCTGGGCCTCCCTCCTGTCCACTGTGTGTGGGTCTGCCGAGATCCATCTGGGCGGGGAGGACCCGGGGGCAGCTGGGGAGGGGGCGTTTGTCTTGGGGGGGCCTCATCTGCTCGGAGTCTCTCCTCCCTCCCCTGGGCCCCAGGGGTCCCTGAGAGGCAGCTGACGTTGCAGGCCCCGAGAGCTGGCCCTCCAAGGCCCCTGTGGGGCCTGCCCCCTGGCCCCCTGCTGTAGCACCCAGAGCAGCCCTGTGGTCACGCCACCCACTCACCCAGCTGAGGTCCGGGCTTGGCTCCACGCCGCCCCTCGGGCCCCATGGGAGGGCTGCTCGGCCCACCAGGGCCCGTGAAGCTCCAATAATGGTTTTAATTTGTTGAACTTGTGTTTTATCCCATAAATTAGTCACTGTTTTATTTAACAGAATCGAGATATCCACAAACAATAGGCGAGTTCCAACTTGAACATTTTAATAAGACAGAAAAAAGTATATATTTTCGCGTCTGTTACAAACATATTTATGTAAATAGCCTGTGGGCTGCGTTCCAGGAAGAAAGAAGAAAAGGAAGGGCCTTCTGTGCTGGGGCTGGGCTGGGAAGGAGGCTTCGTGGTGGGAACGACACGGAGCAGAGTGCTGGGCGGGTGCAGACCCAGGAGACGGAGGGAGAGGCAGCCCCCCGCCCCCCCCGGCCGTCCCCCCGCCGGCCCTGGCCCAGCTGCTGCCCAGCCAGGGGAGCAGGGCGCCGTGGGGCCTCACCTTCCCGGCCCCCAGTTCCCGCTCCGGAAAGTGGGTGTGCTCAGTGCAGGGCTGTGACCCGCAGGGAGATGCTCCTCCAAGTGGAAGAATGTCCCCGCCCCCGCGGGGCTCCGGGATGCTTTGGCCACCTGGAAGGACGTCAGCTCAGGGCAAGGCTGGCAAAATGGTGCTGATGATGAGGGTTAGTGGGAAGTGGGTCACCATTTAGAAGTGTCAGGGCAAACGAGGCATGAGGCCTGCGCTCTGGGCCAGGCCTGGTGGCGGTCCACGCACACTTGCGAGGGAACCTCCCCCCGCCCCCTGCCAAGGGGCCACCAGGGCCGGCAGTTCAGGCCTGGGGCTGGTGGCTGCGGACCTAGGAGTTGGCCCCCTCTGGCTCTGCCCCCCTGTGCTCCAGGCAGGAGCCGAGCCAGCATCCGGATTGGATCCGGGTATGCACCGTTCCCAGCCCAGGCAGGTCCCTGCAGGGAGGAGGAGGCAGAGGGATGACCCTGCCAAACGCCTGCCCAGTAGCCCTGGCTGCGAGAGGTTGGGCTGGCCAGGGTCTCAGGGGGCCCGGGGAGCCCATGGAACCTTTGCCTGCGGCCAGAGGCTTCCATGCCAGTCGGCTGTGCCCTCTGGCAGCCGCTGAGCCTCCCGTGCAGGCAGGAGGGGAAGGAGGCCACCCTTTGGGTGGACAGGGCCTGAGCTCCCCACCGTCTGTCCCCAGCAACCTGGAGGAACTTGGCCCCATCCCAGGGCGGAACTGGTCTGCCCCTTTCCTGCCAGGGTTGAGGGGTGACCGACTCCCTCCACTCCTCCCTGCCCTGTGCCGTCGTCCTGCACAGCTGGGTCCCCGCCAGCCACTTGGGGCTGGTTTTAAAAATAAAAGATAACTTGGGCGCCTGGGTGGCTCAGTCGGTTAAGCGACTGCCTTCGGCTCAGGTCATGATCCTGGAGTCCCGGGATCGAGTCCCGCATCGGGCTCCGTGCTCGGCAGGGAGTCTGCTTCTTCCTCTGACCCTTCTCCCTCTCATGCTCTCTGTCTCTCATTCTCTCTCTCTCAAATAAATAAAATCTTTAAAAAAAAAAGATAACTTGATAGATTTTTTTCCAGTTTTTATTGAGTGAAAATGTCAAACCTTGCATCAGTCATGCAAAAAAAAAAAAATCAAATAAATAAAACACATATATTAAATTTCTAATAGCACTAAATTCAAGTGGAAAAATATTCAGTTAACCAGGTGCCGAGGAGACCAGATTCAAGTAATCAGAGCACACACTGTTCAGTTCGGTTTTCACGTTCTGCATTTTTCGTCTCAAAACCTCTCTATATATCTCTATATATCTATATATGTATATACATATAGATATATACACACACATATGTGCATACATGTTATTTTATATTTATATATATACACATACATAGTTATAAAACATTAAAAAGAGCATTGGTGGATCAAGCATTGTTTTCCCCACAGAAAGAAAATAAAACAAAATTACACATTAAAATTCAAAATGAGCTAGCGATGGCTTATAGTCCTAGTGTGCAATATGAAGGTTACAAAAGGCCAGACTTCGCACTGTCGGCATCTCCGATTTTCTTTTCATTTTTTTGTTTAATTTTGCTACATTGAAAAATGTTTTTGTGTTTTGTTTTTTTGTGTTTTTTTTGTTTGTTTCTTTGTTTTTTTCCTTTACAAAACTCCCTCCACACACCCAGCGGTTCCGTGGTAGGGCACAGAGTCTGGGCGAGTGCTCAGCAGCAGCGTGGTGCCCACAGAATTCAGGAGGCTCTGGTAGGGGCTGTTTTAGACAACGATCTGCTGCCTGATGGATCAGGTACGCTCGTCTGACCGCTCCTCCCTCCCTGCTCCCTCCCCAGTGCAGATGATCCTGGCTCTCTGGCTGTGGGCAACCAAGAGGACACACACACACACACACACACACACACACACACACACACGGACCAAAAAAAAAAAAAAAAGAAACCAGTGCCCCCTGCCATCTGGGGCTCCCCTTGGAGATCTGTGGGGGAGGCTCTGGGTGGCAGGCCTCCTCCAGGCTGGGCTTGGCTCTCTCCCTGTGGCCGGGTCTCAGGGTCCCGCCTGAGCCAGGCGGGTGGCCAGGACTGAAGACGCGGGAAGCCCTTGTCCCTGTGGCACCCCCCTCCCCGCAAACTGGGCTTGGTGACCTCGTCCACTCTGGGAAGGGGGGACGTTTTGCAAAGGGAAGCAAATCTGGATGGGTTGCACCAAAGAAGCATCCCAAACAAAGAAATAAAATAAAAACAAACTGGAAAAAAAAAAAAAAAGCCCTACAAAGCCACACGCATAACCAATAGAGAAAAACTCAAATGTTAACTACAAACTTGTATCAACAGTAATAGTCCTTTTTCCTTGTTTCTACAAAATTCAAGTTAAAAGTTGGAATCACGCAGCTCCCGTCAGTGCTAGTGTGAAGACGGCCTCAAACGGGTAAGGCCTCTAAAATAAATGCGAAACGAAGCCCCACGTGAGCGATTGCACTCGGTCTCCAACCCCAGGGCTGGTCCGAGGCGGGCCGGGCTCTCGCGGCCCACCTGCCTTTTTGTTTTGTTTTGTTCTATGTAGAATAATAACCTTTACAGGAAAAATACTGTACAACTTTCTCGCATTTTTCCCCCCATTTTGAATATTAAAGCCCAGACAGTGGTATCCTTCCTGTTCCCACCACGTGGTGGCTGAGGCCCCTTCCGGGCCCAGCACCCCAGCACTGGCTGCTCTTCGGTCTGGAAGCAGCGGACGCAGCCCCGGCCTCCCCCCTGGGGGCAGAGGCTGGGGCCTGGGAGCCCCCGAGTGGCAGGCTGAGGCGCGTCGCCTCCGGGCCCCAGCCCTCAGGAGCAGACCCCAGGGCCGGGCCCTGCGGTGGGGCGCAGCGCCCCGGCCTCCCGGCTCGGCTAATTCCGTGGGGTTCCCTGCGGTCCCTGCAGTGTCGCCGGCGCTGCTGCCTCTGCCCCGCCCCCCACCCCCCCAGGGCCGGGAGGGAGCGTCTTAGCTGCACGAATGGGAGGCCCTGCCAGATGCTACCGCGGCCCGCCTCTGGGGGGGAGGGGAGGGGGTCGCGGTGACCCCCAGCGCCCTTCCCGGTCCTGAGCAATGAGGAATCCCACCGGCGTGGTCGTGGGGCCCGGGGCCCGGCCGCGGGGAGGGGCGCGCGGGGCGGCTGCCCGGTTGTCTGCGCCCGCCTCGCCCTCGGGGGGGCCCCCTGCTCCTCGGTCCCACCCCGGACAAGAGCACCTTCTGTTTCCCTGAAGAAGAAGATCCCCGAAGTGCAGCCAGAGGAGGGTCGCTCGCAGCCGGTCCTTCCAGCCGCTGGCCGCGCACCGCGGGCGGGGCGGGGGCGGCCCGGGAGCACCAGAGGGAGGCCCCCGCCTCTGTCCTGAGACGGACTCGGGGTCCGGAAGCACCGGCGGGGCCGCCTCGAGCCCCGCGGCGGGGGCGACCGTCTCGCTCTGGACCGAGGGCAGCGTTACACATAAATAGCATCTCTTACAAAAGGAATCGCAACGGCCACCAGAGGGGGGGGGGCGGGCGAGGAGGCCCCGGGCCCGGTCCCCGCGTCCCTCCCCCCGACGGGCCGGCTAGGGCGAGGCTGCGGCGGGCGCAGGGGCCGCCAGCTCCGGGCTCCGCGCCCCGGGCCCCCCCGCCGCCGCCTCGGGCAGCGACTCCTCCTCTGAGTCGGTGCGCAGGTCCTCGTCGTCGTCCTCGTCCTCGTCGTCCTCGTCGTCCTCGTCGTCGTCCTCATCCTCGTCCTCGTCCTCGTCCGCCTCCTCCTCGGGCAGCTCCAGCTCCTCTTCCTCGTCCTCCTGTGACGACTCTCCGGCCGCGGGCACGGGCGCGGGCGCGGCGGGGCCGTCGCGGGGCCCGGGGCCGTCGAGCGGGCCGGGGTCGCCCGGGTCGCCCAGCCCCAGCCCCAGCCCCCCCGGGCCACCGGCGGCGGCGGCGGCGGCGGCGGCGGGCGGCAGGAAGAGCAGGGCGCCCCCCGGCTCGGCGCCCAGCGACAGCGCGCCGTCCAGGCCGACGGCGGGGCCCGGGGAGGCGGCGGGCGGCTCCCCGCGCTCCTGCTTCTCGTGCTTGCGCTTGTGCGAGTCCATCTGCGACATGCCCACGACCGTGTGGCGGCAGCCGGGGTAGGTGCAGTGGAAGTGCGAGCACTTGAGCTTGTACTTGCAGTCGGGCACGGCGCAGTCGGCGCTGGAGCTGAACTGGCAGAAGCCCGCGGCGCTGATCACGTCCTGCTTGCCGTGGTGCTTGCGGTGCGCCGTGACCTTGGTGCTGTCCGTGCAGCGGAAGCGGCAGCGCAGGCAGTGGAAGTGGGTGCTGCTGCCCGAGAAGGGGCAGTCGGCGAAGTGGCAGCGCAGCGAGGCCTTGAAGCGCTTGAAGTCGTCCAGCACCAGGTTGTCCACGCGGTCGTGGTGCTGGGCGTGCTTGTACATGTGCGTGCGCCCGCAGAACTTGTAGCCGCAGTTCTCCCGCGTGCAGTGGTAGTGGGTGACCTTGAGCGAGAACTGGCACGCCGCGTCCTTGCAGTCCTCGTAGAGGTCGAAGCGCCGGAAGCCCTCCAGCATCATGCCCTCGTCCAGCATCTTCCGCGAGGAGGCCGTCTTGCGCCGCTTGCCGAACGGCGACATGTCCTCGATGATCCAGAAGCGCTTCTTGGCCCCAGAGGCTGTGGGCATGGAGATGGTGTTCCCTGGGGAGGGGCAGGGGAGGTCAGTGCCCACCCCCCCGCCCGGGGCACCATTCCCAGGATCACACACCCACGCGGGTCCCCAGTCCCGGCACCACACGGCCAGAGGGCGCCCCTCGGGGGTCAACGCCTTGGCTTCCCCGGGACTCTGGGGGCCTCCCCCCTCCCCCTCCCAGAAGAGTCGGGGAGCCCCAGGCTTCCCCTTGCATCATCGCATGTCTGCAGGATGAGGGCACAGGCATCCGCCCGGGGTGGCAGAGCAAGCAGCCCGGGGGGAGGGGGGGATGTGGTGGCTGCTTCCTGGCCAGTTTGGGTGGGAAGTGAGGACACGTCCCGGCGCTAATTGAAGCTGAAGGGGGAATCTAGGTCGGCAGAGTATAATTACCCAGGTTGGCCGGGGGCCAGGACGCCATCATGCACCCGCCTCTAATGAGGGACAGGCCAGTTCCTTCTCCAGCTGGCTAACCAGTTTCCCCGGCTGCCCACCTGTCTGCACAGGGGACCAGCCTACTTGCAACAGGGATGCCAAGCGCCCCGGGGCTGTTTGGGACTGCAACTCCCTGCCCCGAGGGACACCTTCCCCTTCATACCAGAAGGTTCTTTAAAGTCTTGTTGGGGTCTTCTGGCCCCAGTTAGCTGGGAGAGGACAGCTCTGCTGAGGGGCCAGGCTGGAGCAGGGGCTCAGCCAACAGATGGGTGCCCATCTGTGCCCTCCCTACTGGATGCAACTGCCTCCCTAGACTCCGGATGCCCCATTGCCAGGTCTGCCTGATCCCCTTTCTGGGAGGCACCAGGCCCCTACTGCTGTGGGGTGAGGGGCGTGGCACAGGCCACGGGGGAAAGGGCAGCGATCCCAGCGCTCCCTGCCCCACACCCTAGAAACCAGAGAGAAAGCTTCAGGGCCCGGCCCTAGCCGGGGTCAAGGGTGGGCATCCTCCAGGCTTCTCCCACGTAGCTGACGCATTCAGCCTGTCCTGAACCTGCCTCGAACGCCCAGCCTCCATGGCACCACTGGGCCGCATCGTCCACTAAGGGAATAGACCCAGTCACCCACCCTTAGCGGGTGAAACCAAGGTCTGCCACGGGGTGGGGGTGCCCAGCAGAGGACCGGGGAGGGTCTGGGGCCTGGAGATGCAGGCGCATGTGGAGTGGTCGCTGGTACAGGGCTCTGCCTGGTTATGGCGGCAGCTTTCCATGGGCTGGATCCCACGAGGCAGGGCCCCCCTGCCCTGCTCTCCACCACACCCCCGGGCCTGGCACTCAGCAGAATGTGAGGCCCAAATGAGTGAGGGAAGGCACAGAGCCGGGGTGATGAGTACACCCCGGAGGGGAGAGGAGGGCAGGTCTCATCCCCACAGGGCATCAGATGTGGGGGGGAGGGCTTGAGGGTGGGCGCAGGAGGCGCCTCTGCCATTGAGCACTGCCTGGGGCCTGGGCCACACAGACTCCCCCCTTCTTCCTGCTTGGCCCCAGGGATGGGGGTTCAGGCTGACGTCAGGACCCTGGCTGGACCCAGTGCCGGGCAGGGGTGGAGAGGAGCAGTCCGCGGGGCAGAGACTAGGTTCTCTGGTCTGGGGGGGTGCTGGGCTGTGAGGGGCACAAGGCGGCCCTGTCCTCGGCCCGGCAAGGCCACAGGAAAAGGTCAGGCCCCGGATCACGGCCTCGATGGTCAGCCGGGGTGACAAACACTGGCAGGAAGTCGTGTGCGAGTTACCTGCGGCGTCCTGAACTAGGGGGGCGTCGCCTTGTACTGGACTTGGAGTCGCAGTGGTGGGCGGGAAGCGGGGTGGGCTGCTGACAGGGCGGCCCAGGCCCCGGGGGGCTCCGAGAGTGGCACTGAGCAGAGAGTATGAGACACAGGGCGGAGAAAAGAGGCATGGGAGGGAGGGGAGGGGCGCCCGCAGCACGGCCGCTGAGAAGGATGGGGTCAGTGGGGGCTGCGGAGCCACGCGGGCAGCCTGGTCACCAGCGGCGGCAGGAGGAGGAGGAGGAGGAGCCGAGCAGCCTGGAGAGGGTGGAGAAACGCAGGGGGAGAAAAAAAAAAAGGAAACCAAAACAAAGAAAAAACAAACAAAAAAGAACCCAAATGAGAAACCCAATGGCAGAAGCAAGTATGATATGAAAACATGTGGACAGATGAGGAGCAGAGAGGCGCCACGACAGAGTGGGGAAGGAGGTGGCAGGGGGAGGAGAGAACGGGAGGGGCAGGCTGTGCAGGGGGAGGTCACGGTGGGCTCGGGGAGGGCCTGCGGCCGAGCCCAGCGTGGGCGGGAGCCTGGTCTGGGACGACGGCCGCTGGGGATGCTGGGCCGGGTGCCTGGGCCCCGGCCTACCTGCCCTCCTGGCGGGGGGCGGGGCTCTGCTGCTCTATTCGGTTAGTGCTCAGAGAGGACAAGCCTGGGGTCCTCTCCTGGAAACCGAAGCCAAGGGCTGAGTGCTGGCAGGCGGTGGCCTCCATGACCCGCGTCCCACAGACCCGCAGGCTCTGCCGCACCCAGAGGCTGGCTCTGTCCCCGCTTTGAGGCCACTTGACCATGACCTTCCAGTCCTAAGACCGACCCAGCAGTGCCTTGGGCCTTGGGAGGAGGGGCCTGGCCCAGGCTGGAAGTCTCCGGGCGCCCAAGGTCTCTTCCTGGCCCGCAGCTGGCGCCGTCCCAGCTCCCCGGCCACACACTCACCTGCCGCCGTGCTCTCGTTGCCCACGGGGGTGCTGGAGCAGCTTCGGTCCATGGTGGACGACTCGGAGGACACGGCGCCCGGGCTGCAGCCCGTGTAGTCCATGTACTCATCTGTCTCCGTGTCCATCAGGCTCGGGGGGCCCTGAAAGGAAGCGGGGGCCCCTGAGGAAGCTGGGCTGGGGGCCTTGCTGCCTTCAGGGCGGCACGGGCCCCCCACCTGGAAGCAAGAGCAGGACAGGGTGATGCCCTGTCGCCACCCCAGGCGGAGGAGGGGGCGGCGGCCGGCTGGGGGCTCTCACCTGGGAGGGAGGCACGCGATCGAAGTTCTTCCCCAGCATCCTCCGCATGTGCTTCCGGGCGTGGGAGGTCATCTGGTGCTTGAGGAGGAAGGAGAACTGGCAGCCCTCCCGGATGCAGTGGAAGTGGCTGTTCACCTGGTTGTACTTGCAGCCTGCGGACACAGCCCCGCCCGGCCGTGAGCGCCCCGCGCCGCCCAACGCTCGCCGCACCTGCTGCGTGTCGGTGGCCTTCTGGGCACTGGTGTCCAGGGAGAGGGCACGTGCCCCCCCGACCCGCGGGGGCATTCCTCTGAGGAGGCCTTGCACTCCACCCCAGCCCCAGGTGGCAGGAGGGCATGTGATGTGGCAGGCTGGGCCCCCCATCCCCTGTCCCCCCAGCGGAGAGATCCCGGGGCTCCAGGCGAGAGACCCTCATGACCCGTCCGCCAGGTCAGCCCCCTCCCAGCAAGCAAGATGTGTCTTCACGTCTCCTCTGGGGAGCCCGGGAGCCTCTCCCCGGACCTGTTTAGGCCTCTGCCCTGCCCCCACCCCACCTCCGCTTGGCTCTGGGCTGAGAACAAACAGCGCGCGGGCAGGGCTGAAACAGTGTCAGCGCAGGGCAGGTGAAGGCCTGCCCGTTGCCATGGCACCGGGGCTGGCCAGGTGTCTTATGTCATCCCCCAGCTTTGTTTGGCCCCAACTACCACCCAAAACCCCCGAAGCTGAGTAAATACGGACAGCTACGGAGCACCCCGACACCCGTAAGCTGAGCCTGAGGACGGCACGGGCCACTGAATGTTGACCTCTGTTGCCAGTTACCAACCCTCTCCCAGGCCGTGAATTCTTTTCGAATTAATACTTGAAAGAAAGGTTTGTTTCTTGCCCTTTCCTGGCAGTCGCCCTGCGTAGCTCCCCCTTCCCCTCTGGAAGGGCCAGTGCAGATGCAGCTGCCCCACCTCTGGTCCCCCAAGGCCCTGCTGCTCCAGCCACCGAATCCCAGCAGGCCCGGCCTGCAGCCCAGATGTCTGGCCCGCCTGCCTCGCGGCCACCTGCCTTCCAGTTTCCAGTTTGTTCCTGGCAGATTCCTGCCCCACATCTGTAGGCCCAAGAACATGTGGCTCCATCGTGAGGCACATGGGTGGGCTCTGCCCTGTGCCCGCTCATCCCAGAGCCCCGTCCCCAAAAGGCATCCCCAGGGCAAGCTGGGGCCAGGGAGTGACTCGGGGGGCCCCGGGTCGGGGGCTGTGGACGGCTTCCCAGCCGAGGCCCCAGCTCTCACAGCAGACTCCGCTCCCTGGCATCTGCTGCGAAGCTCAGGACACGTGTGGCCTCCTCCTTCTGGGTCGCCCAGGTCGCAGATGCTCTGGGCTGACCCACAGTGTCCCTGCTTGTCCCACCAGATCCCTGCCACTAAGCACGGCGCTGGCCAGAGCAGACGCCCCAAAGCCTTACTGCCACCACCCCCCACCCGCCACCTCCTGCAACAGTACGCTCCGCACGCAGCCGTCCCTCAATAAGCATCTGCTGCACGAACACACGAGCAGACGGAGCAGGGTCCGTTCTGGACAAAGCCCTTGTAGTGCAAGCCCTGGAAAGCAACCCCAGGGCAGGCCACTTCAGGAGCTCCTACGTTACCGGCACGGCCTCGAGGGAAAAGGAAAGAGCTCCGGGGTCAGGGCCTGACTCTGCCCATGGGGCGTTTTCCTTGGGGGGAGGGTGGTGGCTGGAGTGCTCCAAGTCCCCCTCGCCCCTCTTCCTGGGCTCTTTGTGTCGGACAGGGTTGCCCCGTGGCAATTCCTAGCCTGTGAGATCTGGGACGTTTTTAAAGAACTGTGGAGCCTGAGAGGCAGGGACAAGAGGGGGGTACCGGGAGAGGGGGCCAAGGCTGCACCCCTGCCCCTTGCCGCAAGCCGCCACCCCCAGCCCCGGCCGCTAGTACCTAGCCTGCCACACTCCTCGCGCTTGGTGAAGTACTTGAACCCGTTGGCCGCCCGCCGCTCGGCCTTCTCGTGCTTCTTTATGTGCCATGGCAACTTGGTGGTGATGTTGGTCACAAAGTAGCAGCCAGTCCGGAGGCAGTGGTAGTGTCCACGCATCCGGAACTCGCAGTGCTGCAGGGAGGGGCAGGGGGGTCAGGAACAGGCGGACAGCTTCTGTGAGCTCCCACCTGGCCCCCGCGTCTGGGCCATGGCAGGCCCTCCTCCGTGCTCAGAATCAGGAATCGGATACAGGCCTTTCACGTGTGCAAAAGCAGTATTGTCCCTTTTGTCATTTGACTGAAACATCCAGCCTGGTGATCGTGCCAACTGCCTCCGATCCCACACCCAGAGCAGACATCACTAATCTATCCCTGCACTCTTCCCTGCATCGCCCAGCTCTGGGATCAGACTCCTTCTCAAGGCACTCTACCAAACAGCCCCTACCAGTCTCGGGGTAGGCCTTTATTAAGGTGAACTTGATCTGCCCTTCCTGTCTGGGGCATGGACAGTTGAATCTCTAACTGCCCAGTGGGCCTAGAATTGTAAAATTCTCGGCGTGTGGGGAAAGGGAGCCCAGTTCCAGGACCGGCAGAATGATGCCAAGTGTAGAGCAGCTGTCCAGCATGACGTCCCCACTGAGGGCCGGGATGACATGACAGACCTCACCAACGGAGCCCCAGTCTGGACCCCTGCCCAGGGGCCTCCAGGGGCCGACAGTGCCCTTTCCAGGGACGGGAGGAGGCCAATTCAAAATGGGTGTGAGAAACGGAATCCCTGCCAGGAGGAGCTGGTCCCGGGCCCTGCCCCCCGCCCCGTGCTGACCCCCAACCCCCAGGCCCTGCCCCTCCACCCTGTGCTGACCCCTACCCCCCGGCCCTGCCCCCGCCCCCTCCCCGTGCTGACCTGGTTGGGACAGAGACACTGAAGTGAGTAGTACGCGAACTGGTCTCGCACGTTCACCAGGTTGTTGTTGGGGTTGATGTGGTCCAGGCAGTGTGACTCAGCCTTGCCTGAGGTTTTGCAGACGTACTTGCAGTTCCCAAAGAGACAGTGGAAGTGGAACTTGCTGGCATACTTGCAGTCCGTTGCGAGGCAAGGATCGCTGGAATGAAACCACAGCCCAGAAGGTCATTGGCATTCCCAGGGCCCTCCCCACGGACATCCTGACATTTGTCGTGTTGGGGTTCTGCTCCCTCATCCCCTGGGGTGCAGCCCAGAGGACTGGCCCCTGGGCTGCCCTCCTCCCGCACCTCAAGTGGCTTTGGCCAGAGGAGACTACAGATCCCAGCATGCATTCCTGCCTTCTTTTTGGAGCTCGGATGGTGCAGGAAGGATTGCAGTGTGAAGGCTGCCCAGAGCATTGCATGCTGGGACACGTAGTTTCCATGGCCACACCTCAGGATTATAGATAAGGACGGCTGCAGTAACCTCTTGGATGTGAAACTGAGAGATGGCGCTGCCAGCCCTGGCGGGGGGCCAGTGAGGGCCTGGCAGGCCTGGCACGGGCACTGCCCTGGGTGTGGCTGACTGACAGGGTGCAGATGGGTGGGCAGCCCTACCAGGAAGCTCTGCTACCACGGGGCCTCGACCAGTGGGGATGCGTGCCTGCTGTCATGTGCTGCCGAGGTGCACGGCTGCTGGGGGCCCCCAGGGTCGGCCCAGGGCGTGGGGCTCCCGCCCACTCAGAGAACCTCACAGGCCAGCTGAGTGGTGGAGCTTGGGGGGTGGAGGGGTGCTGGGCTGAGCCCCCCCGCTTCATGCCGGCCTGCCCAGGGAGCAGCAGCCCCGCCCCACGGCCTGCCCCCCTGGGCGGCAGACAGGTGCGAAGGATGCTGTGCCCCAGCCTTCAGCCCTGGCCGCCCCCATGGCCACCCCTATGGCCGCCGTGGGGTGGGAAACCGACCGCGCTGGGGAAACTAAGAGGGCTGCTGCTGAGGGCGAGGGGGACTGGAGGAAACCCGGGGAGGGACGGGAGGAGCGCAGGTCCCCCTCCATGCCGTAGGCCCAGCCCCAGGTGCTCAGAGAGGGAGGACAGCTGCCGCTCAGGCGGTGTGTGTTCACATCCAATTTATTACTTTTATTGAGAACAGGAAGCCGCACACATAACGATACAGAGTCACCGTTCTCGCCACAAGGCGCCACCACCATCCAGTGAGGAAGGGCCCTTCCACCCCTGAGAGCTCAGGCCATTGTGCAGATGGGCACGGGCCTGGGTGGGGTGGCGCCTAGCCCCCTCGCCCCCCACCCATGACTTCGCTTGTTCCGCAGAGGCTTGGCCGTGGGTGCGAGCCACAGAGACCCACAAGGAGGCCCAGGGCGAGATGCAGCCCACCACTCCCAGTCCACCCAAGCGGGTCCCCACTGTGTCACCACTGCCCCTCGGGAACAGCGGCCATCCCACCCCCCCCACCCATCTGGCCGCTCTGGGAACAGGCAGGGAGGCCAGAGAAGCAGCATCTTTGGCTAGAAGGCCATCACCCAATGACGGTGTCCCAGAGAGGCTGGGGACAGCCAGGGCTAAGTGCAGGGTGAGGAGCAGGGCCTCTGCGGCTCCCCTTACTAGCACCTACTCCCGAGACACACGGGGGACACGGAACTCCCGGCTCATCGAGGGACTCACTTCTCCTGGAACTGCAGGAATCCGGGTTTGACCTGGGGCTTGGCGTTTTCTAGAGAAGTCGTTGCCAAGGGTGAAGTGGGCAGGTGAGGCACTGACGCTGGAATCTGAGGCATCTGGGGTATGGTGGAAGCGAGCTGCTTCCAGGCGAGCAGCGTGGGGGTGGAGGGCACGGCGGCCGGGCTGGGAGTGGGACCTTCCAGAGAGGAAACCGTGGCTGTGGTGACAGGAGGCGCTGGAGGGGACGAGGGGGCCAAGGCAGGTTTGGTCTCCGCAGCCGAGGCGGGGAAGGAGGCCTCTGCGTTTCCCTTCACTGCTCCTCCCTCCGTCCGGAAGTGGAAGCTGCAACAGGCAGAAGCCACGTCTCAGGTGGGGAATGACGAGGGCCCGGAGCAGGTAGCCTTTCCCGGGGTCTGACCCCATCACTAGCCTAGGGGCCCAGTGTCCCCCACCCCTCCCTCCCCCCGCAGTCCCCAGTCCTAGGCATGACCCTACCAGGAAAGAAAGACTGACAACAAACGGCCGTATCCTCTGGTCCTCAACTTGGGCTCCTAGCTCGGCCCTAACTACCTTCCTACCTGTGACCTTCCTGCTGTGGCTGTCCCTAGCTCCTCCCTACACAGAGCAGGGGGGGACAGGGACAGCAGGCCCTGGTGCACGAAGTCCGTGCTTCCAGAATCTGCTCTGAGAATTAAAGGCGGGTCTCAGCCTTCGAAGTTGGCTCTTCTTCAGACTAGCAGCTGGGCTGCCTAAGCCGTAAGCAGAGCCTGAGTGAGGGCCCAGGAGCCTCGGTCTGTTTTAAATGTCGGCAAGTTCTGGGTTCAATTATGCTAGGCGGGCCTGCTGCTTTTCAGCTCAATGGGTTTACAAATTAATTTCCTTATTTTTAGGTCAAAGAGAATCTACTCGTCTACAATACTGTGGCTAGGAAAGGTCTTCACCTAGGGTCCCTACCTGGGTCAGAGAGGGGTCTCTCTGGCTAACTCTGCAGGGAACATGTGCGGTCAGGCTGCCGGCTGCAGTGGGCGGGGTGGGGGGGTGGGGGGTGGGGGTGGGCAGAAGCAGACCCTGCTCCGGGTCTCTATGTGGGGCCTGGATGGGCTCAGAAGATCCTGCTGGGAGCTGAGCAGGTGGAAGGGCGGGGAAGCCTGCCTTTTTTTCAGGCAGTACCTTCTAAGAAGCCAGCTCAGCTTCTGAGGTCTGGTGGGAGCTGCACACGGGTCCCTGCTTGGAAAGCAGCTAGAGGCCCGCGCAGCCCCTGGGCCCACCCAGCCCAGAGCCTGAGCCCGGCTGGGATGAATGAGGCTAGGTTGCCATGGGCCGCGGGGACCCCCACTCACTTGGCGTGCTTGATGGCCCCGTCCAGGGTGCTGAAAAGCGCGCCGCACTCCTCCACCACACAGTGGAAGTGGGCCTTGTGAAGGAAGTCACACTGGGCATCACAGAAGTCCTTGGTGCCAAACCTGGCAGAGGAACCGGTGGTCAGAGGAGACCCTGGGGCACTGGCCACCACGACGGGTGGGCGTGGCCCTCCCTGCTCTTTTGCTCTGCCAGGAAGCCCCTCACCTTCGAAGGTACACCTTCCAGGGCTCGGACAGCTTCTCCTGAACCAGTGCCTTCACAGCCTTGCCCAGGAAGGGCGAGGACTCCATGGCGGCGCTGCCCTCTGCTTCCGTCTTGATGTTCAACAGGCTGCCGAGGTTGGGGTTGCCCTGAGACATCTGCGAAGAGCACAGGGGCCATGCTTGAGGCTGGGGACCTCAAGACACAAACGTGGCCACCCTGGGAGCAGCAGCAGCTCTGGGCCCCTCGGGCCTCTCGCAACAGACCGGAGCCACTGAGAGGAGAGGAGGCCTGGCCCCACGAGGCTCTGTCCATAGCCGAGCCCTCTCTGAACGGATGCTGCCCCAGGCAACGTGCAGCACTACCCTGGCCCCGTGGAGATGCCAGGGCTCCTCCACACAAGCCCTGTGGTGCTAAGATCCATCACTCAAGCTAAGGCCGAGACTCTGGGCACATGCTCCAGCCTAGCTTTTCCCAGACTTCGTGGCTCCCTGGTTATTTTCCTGCCAGGTTTTCAAAAGAAGTGCAGGAGGAGGAGGGGGGGAACCCCTATGAATTCCTTGAGAACAAGAGAAGGCACACAAAGGAGGAGCAGAGAGGGAGGGAGGGAGGCTCACGGGGTGAGATCAAGATGGCTCACTGCTGCTGGGCCCCGGAGGGGGAGTGGGGAGGGGGAGCCCGTGTAAAGGCTCGACCCACATGGGGCATGGGGCCCTGACAGGAAGGAACGAGGGGATGCGGGGGGCAGTGACCCGAGAAGGGAAAAGGAGAGCAAGAGAGCTAGGAGGGAGGGAGGGAAGGTGGAGGGCACGGGGCCTGTGGCGGAGGGCAGAGGGCGGCAGGGGGCTCCTTCCCCGCCAAGGGCCCAGCCGGGACCTCCACCCGTGAGGTCCGGCCGGGGCCCAGCTCCCTCAGCAGTCACTTGTGTGCGGTAACCAAATTAATCTTGCTGTAGTCAAATTTATCATGTGAAGGGGGAAAATATATTTGAGATGATGTATAATTTACAAAGACCCTGCATTATTTAAAATAAATATTCTGGAGCGACCTCTGCGGAAGGCGTCCGAGACCATTACTCAACCCGAAAAGTGGAAATTGATGCTTTGCTCCCACTTTAGGGCCCCTCCCCCACCCCTTTTTAAACAAACAAAAAATATATATAAAATAAATAAATAAAATTAATAACTGAGAGCGGAAGAAGTTAGAGGGCTCTGGAAAAGCTTTTGGAGTCCTCCATCTGAAGGGAAAAAAAGGGTGTCAGAGGCTGGAATATATTTCTTCAGCCAGTTCATTAAATTAATTTGTAAGCAGGGGCTCTGAAATTATATCCGATGAAAAATGGCCTCAAAATTTAAATGGTACAAACTCATCTTATTAGAGGCAAAACATTAAAAAACAAACACATCCCCCCCACCCCCCAGCATAGCTTTAATTTCTCTGGGTGGGGGAATGGGAGGCGTGTGATGGATGGTTCCTACCTTATTCATAAGCGAGGATAAAAGAGATGAATTTGCCGGGACTGCGTGGCCATTTGATTCATTGCTGGAACACACAAACCAAGGGGCTTTGGCTTGGATGTACGTGGGACTGAGCCCAGATACTCACCCTTCCCAGCCCATCCCTCGGGCCCCGGCCCCGCCTGCGACATCTGCCTGGGCAGGACGACGCCCCCCGCTAGGAGGGGTCGTCTCCTGGCCTCTGTGCGTGTGCCCCCAGGAGTGCTGGCCCAGGGCCTCCTGCCATGGAGCAGAACTGGAAGGCCCCAGCCTCGCCTCACCTGGGCTCCTTCACAGTCAGGTCTAAACTGCGGTCCTGGGAGACCTCGTGGGGAACCGGGGCGCCAGGGTCCTCACCGGGCTCCTGCTTCACTGGGGTTGTGGGGAACCTGGCGGGGGCGGCCTGCTGCCCGCTTCCTACGGGGGAGGGGAGGGAAGATGGTGTTAGAGGGGCTGAGGGCTTCCTCTGGGCACAAACCGGAACCCCCTCACCGCCCAGCAGGGAGGGCAGTGGGCTGGGTGGGCTGGGGCCCTGGGGGAGCCCTGGCTGCTGGTCAGCGATTCTCCCCATTGACATGATCGCTTGTGACGCTTACCCCTGTGTGGCAATTCTTCAAGTGATAATTATTGCAAAATTATGTCAAAGTTGTCCTGGCTCAGGGCCTCCTGGAGGAGAAGGGCGGGAGGCTGGGGAGGGGGCTGGCACGGGGGTGGGGGCCCTTCATTTTCTCCACCGACTGTCACAGTCAATTTGTGGGGCTGCCGCTTAGGCTTTTATTAAAGACTCTGTTAATGCTGAGGGAAAGTGGCAGATCTAGACTGGGAGCTGCGCCCCCTCCGCAGGTCCCCGGCCCACTGTTGCCGGGGCGACGGCCCTGCCTTCCACTGAGCATGCCTAGGAGGGGCATCTGCTGTGTCAGGGCTATGGAAGCTGACAGCCAATCAGAGCGGTTCAAACTATGTGACCTCGCCCGTCAAGCTGTCCAGGGCAGGGATAGGAGGCCCACTCGGGCCGGGCTGGGCTGGACCGGGGCTAGGTGGGAGCTGGTGGGGTGCCGCCACTGGGGGAAAGGCCGGAGCTGGGCGGGCAGAGGACCGGGGAGGCCGAGCAGAGCAGGGGCAGAAGCAGCTGCTGACAGGAGTGTGTCCACCGAGCCCTTCTCCACAATCCCCAAGTGGCTGAAATACTGCTCTGCCCCAAGGCGCTGTGGCCGACAGAGGCCTGCTTCACAGGCAGCAAGTGGCATTTTATTAAAAAATAAAGGAAAATGGGCCCCCTCCCCTTCCTTGCCCTTTCTTTTGGGGGAAGGAGATTTTTCTAATGAAAAGGAAGAAGTTGCCAGTCTGGCCACGGAGCCCCACGTGGCCCTGAAACGGCTGGCCAGAGAGGCATAGCCCCTGGGGCAGTCCTGCTGTCCCTCCCACGCCTGGAATGGAAGGTG
Organism: Mirounga leonina; assembly: GCF_011800145.1. Lineage (NCBI taxonomy): Eukaryota > Metazoa > Chordata > Mammalia > Carnivora > Phocidae > Mirounga > Mirounga leonina. The sequence goes on along the minus strand of NW_023270447.1, from coordinate 86,399,815 downwards.
GGTCTTGCCACTTCCAGCTGACAGGAGTGTCCCACTGGGGACAGCCGAGTTTTTGGAACTCAGCGTCCACATGCCGGTAGCTCCCCAAGGTCACTTGCCCAAGGTCCCCCAGGATATGGGCAGGCCCTCCGGGAGGTCTGGGCAGATCCCTGGGCTAGGCCGCAGGGACCTTAGGGCTTGGCTGGTCTCGAGATGACCTCACAGAGGAGCAGGGCGCTCGGGCTCAGGAGTCGGACCACCGAGGTCCACCAGACTTGGCCCCCTCTTAGCTGTGTGCCGGGAGCAGACTATCCGCACTGGTCCTTCAGCTCCACAAGGCAGGACTCTGCCTCCCTGTGTGTCCCCAGCACCGGCCAGGTGCCCGGCCCTTAGCAAGCACAGCGGTTGTTGAATGAGTGGATGAAGTGACAGCTGACTTTTGTCACAGGGGACAGGCGAGAGGAGCCAGGTAAACAGAAAAGCCGAAGAGCTCCAGAGACACAGAAGACATTTAAAAAGAGTAGAAAACCTGAGAGAGGAGAACTGCGCCCCTTGGCGAGCCAGAGGGAGGGCGGAGGTGTAAGCAGGAGGCTCCAGCTGCGTTGTCCAACATGGCAGCAGCTGGCCAGGTGTGACTCGGTTAAAGTAATTCCAATAGAAATCCAGTTCCCTGGTCACATGGCCAATTTCAAGCGCTCAACAGGCACCTGTGACTAGCGGCTGCCATACTGGACAGCGCAGAACAGAACGTTTCCGTGGTCGCAGAAAGTTCTACCAGATGGCACTGATTGAGGGGGAGAGACTGGAAGGATGTCCTTGGCCTTGAGGGGCTGGCCAGGTGTGAATCCCAAGCATCCCTGAAGTCTGGCCACCCCACCGGAATCCTGTCCCCTCCAGGTGACACAGAGGGGGGCCCTAGGGAAACGCGGGGGCTCTGGGACTGCTCTCATCAGGGGCCGGACTTGGGATGAGGTCGGGTGAGAAGTCAGGGCAGCGGGTGAGGAGCAGTTGCCCCCAGGATGTGAAGGCTTAACCGCCTCCACTTCACAGATGAGGGACAAGGGCTGCCTGCAGAGGGTGGGCAGGCCAGAACGAGGGGCCCCCAAGAGCAAATAAACGGTAGGAGGAAGAGACCAGGCAAGATGGGGGGCTGGGCGGGCAGGGGCCGTGGGTGCAGGAGTAGGAAGGCGCTTTGCCAGCCTCCACCCCACTCCCCCTCTGCTCCGCAACCCGAGGCTGTGGGTTCCTGGGGCAGGGCCCGGCCTGCTCACCTGGGTCAAAGGTGGCAGAGGGCTTGAGGGCGGCGGCGGCCAGCCTGGCCATCATGGGTGAAATGAGGCCCTTGCTCGCCGAGATCCTTTCCATGATGGAGGCGGGGGGCACCGGGACGGAGGAGGCAGCCGCCGGGGCAGAGTCGCCGGCTCCCGAGGCAGCCAGAGCAGGCGTGTCAGCAGCTGCTGAGGCCGCCACCCCTGATGACATGGCACCCAGCAGGCCGGGGGCGCCCACGGGCAGGGAGGCGCCGCTCCGAGCTGGCAGGATGGGGAAGTAGGGGGCGGCGGTGGGCAGGCCTGAGTTGGAGAGGGCCAGCGCCAGCGGGATGGAAGCGGGCAGGCCCTGGGACAGCAGCCCCGAGATCTTGCTGTTGGGAGGCTTGGCGGCGCCGGGCACGGCCTCCGAGGTGGCGGCGGCGGCGGCGGCCAGGGAGGCGGAGGACTGCTGGCTGGTCGGGGAGGCGCTCAGGCTGGAGTTCTTGCTGCTCAAGGCCGAGAAGTCGACCAGGTCGTCGTTGCTTGACTCCTCGTGCTCCGTGTCCTTGGCGCCCAGCAGCGAGGCCGGCAGCCCCAGCACGCCCGAGGAGCGCACGTGCCTGCGCTCGTGCTTGCGCTTGTGGGAGGTCATCTGGCTGGTGGAGGTGAAGGTGAAGCCGCAGCCAGCGCGGATGCAGTGGAAGTGGTTGGTGGCCTTGCTGTACACGCAGCCCTCGTACCTGCACTCCTCGTACTTGTAGAACTTCTTAAAGCCGTCCTTGGCATACGCGTCATCCTTGATGTGGTAGCTCTTGTGCTTCTCGATGTCACACTTGTTCTTGAAGGTGAACGTGCAGCCAGGGCGCCTGGGCGGGACATCGGGAGCCTGTTGCAGGGCCCCGGGGGGCCCGGAGGCGGTCCTGCGCTGCCCCCGCCGCGGCCCCGGAGCGGGGTGGGAGGGTCAGGGAGCGGGGAGCCCAGGAGGAGTTTCTGGGCAGCCTCCCACCCCTGTACGGCCCACATCCCTATGTCCCTCCTTCCCCCCTCTCCCCGGCCAGGAAGCCTCCCCGGCTGGCGCCCCGCTTACCTGCAGTGGAAATGGGTGGTCTTCTGCCCGTAGAACTGGCAGTCAGCTGTGCCGCAGTCCTCGGTGGCTCGGAAGCGCTGGAAGCCATCGTTGATGAGCTGGGTGTTCTTCTTGTGGAAGTTCTCGTGGGTCATCACGTCTGATGTGCTGGTATACACCTTGTTACAGCCCACCTGCAGGCAGGACAGCCGTCAGGGCAACTGAGGCCAGGCACCCCAGGGCCCAGGTCAGAGCAGCCATGCTGCTGGCCAGTGACCTCCCTGCTCAGGGGGGGCTTCGGCCCCGTAAACATCACCCTGGACGGTGGAGAGCCTCTAACAACCCCTCTGGCCCTCCAGGCCTCGCCCGTGCTCAGGGCCGGGTTGTCTTCAGGGCCCCTGGACGCCTCCCGGCACAGGTGTTACAGTCTAGTCCCACAGGAGGTGAGTCTGGGGTCCTCATCAGTGGCTCTCCCTCCAAAGCCCCTGGCGGTGGGCAGGGCTGGACCTGGGGGGCCTGGCGGTCACCTTCAGCCCAGGGACTCACTTCGTGGACAGTTCCTGGCACAGGGCCCTCCCCACCCCACCCGGGCTGGGCCAAGGCAGGCAACGTGGCCATATTGAGTAAAAACCAGTGGAATCTGAGCACTCTTGAAGGCTGGGCCGTGCCAGTGTCTGCACCATCTCAGGGCCCGGAGAGCGAGCCCCCCTCTCCTCCTGGCCCAGGTTGTTCCACGGAGCCCATAACAACCCCCTGACAAATACCCGGGGGAGGCGCGCCGGCTGCTATTTGCAACCCCCAGTCGCTCCCCCTGGACCTGACACCTTGAAAAAGCCCAGACTCTGCGTGGCATTAAAACAGAGAATTAAACAAAAAGCTCCTCAGGAACCATTTGCAATGCGGCTCTTGGTGTTAAAGCCTGAAAAATGTCGGTCTGTATAAACAGCTCCCTGAATTGCACCCGCACCAAGTATGGCCATGGGGCCAGCCCCCCGGCCCGCCCGGCGCTGCCCCCCGCCCCCCCGCCGCGCTGGCCCCCGGGGCGGGCGGGGCACCTGCATGCAGTGGTAGTGGGTGCTCTTCCCGTTGAGGTGGCAGCCGTGGTAGTAGACGCTGCAGTCGTCCAGCGGGCTGAAGCGCATGAAGCCGTGCTGCAGGGAGTTGTCACGCTTCTTGTGCATGTTGTAGTGACGGATCACGTCCTGCTTGCTTGTGAACCTCTGCGGGACAGCGCCGCGTGGGTCGGGGCCGGCCCCCCTACCCCGCCCAGACCACTGGCCCCTTGGCTGTCCCGGGGAGTGATCCTGCCTGGGGTGGAAGCAGCCCGCGTGGCCTCCAGGCCAGCACAGGGGACCGGAGACGGAGCCATTCCAAAGGTTCCGGAGGCCCCCCCCACGCCGACCCTGCCCTGGCCCCCCCCCAGGCTCCCGGCAGTCATGCCCAGGAGCAGAGGAGCCGAAGCAGGCCCGGCCCTTCAGGCAGGGGCTCTGATGGGTGACGACTCCTGTTGCCCAGGACCACCGACGGGCTGTGCCAGCGCGAGCTCCCTGGTGAGCAAGAGGGACAACCCGCTCTGCACGTACCAGAGGTGGTTTTGACCATAAGTGACAATCTATCTGGGCCTCAGTGTGATCATCTGTTAGACGGGGCAGGAGACCTGACCTCACGAAGACACTGGGAAGTGTCCGATAAGGGACCTCTGCCTGCTGGCCTGGTCCCTGGGTCAGGGCAAGCCCCCAGTGAATGGGAGCTTCAATTATCACCCCGGGGATGCAGATGGCTCAGGATCCTATCAGACGCCTATCTGCGGCTGCTGGTTTTCTGGGATCTCTGCCTGCTTGAGTTGAGAGCCCCCAGCGCACTTGCGGGAAGCTCGTCTGCCGCTGGGCCGGCACGCAGGGGCAGGGCTGGTGCCCACCGGGCCCTACCTGGTAGTTGCACTCGGGGTCCAGGCAATGGTAGTGCTCTCGGTACTGGTAGGCGCAGTGGATGTGGCCACAGTGCTGACTGCCTGAGAACCTGCAAGGACGAGCGGGGGGCTCAGGCCTCTCAGGGCAGCAGTCCCAGCAAGGACGCTCCTCAGGCTCGCGGCCGGAGCAGCTGAGAAAAATGTGTGCCCATACCTCAGGGAAGCACTGCTGGGGCTCAAGGGGGCACAGGGCCCTGTGTGGGGGTGCAGGGGCAGCAGAGGTAGTCTGTAGGGGTGAAGTGGCAGAGGCCTAAGAAAGCTGGCGGAGGGATCGCGCCTGTTGGGAATCCCAGAGCCACTGAACTGCAGGCCTGTGCCCCCTGCGCTGGGAACGAGGGCCCAGGGAGGCGCACAGACCTGGCACCAAGGTGGGGAGGAAGAAGCCGGGGCAGGTCGAAAGTCAGAGCAGAGACACGGGAAGACGCCTGGGATGGGATGGGATGAGGCGGTGAGGGCAGGAGCCCCCCACGGTGGCCCGACTGCCTTTCCTGCAGGGGCCGCTGCTGGCCCCCCACCCAGGGCTAAGCCAGGTGCTGCAGCTACAGGCCGGGAGGGCCCAGCTGCTGAGAGGTGTTAAGGCCTCTCTCTGTCCCGGGCTCTCCTGACACTTGAAACAGCCCAGGGTCATGAATTTTTAAAGCACAGCATCTGTTCGGCTTCCTGCAGCAGGGAGTGTACTCTCCAGCCCACTCGGCAGCCAGGAGCCCCCGGCTGCCGGGCCACGGCCTGCCTCCCGGGAAGCCCCGTGCCTTCTCTAGGCCCCGAGGCTGCCGCGGTGTGGCTCTCGGTCTCGGTGCCGGCTACCCTGGGGAGGCTGCTCTGGGGGAGAGCCCACAATGACAGCGGGAAGGAGACGGGCCTCAGACTGCAGGACAGAGATGGAGACGCCCTTACGAGGGGAGAACGATTTGCAAATACATATTTACGCTGAAGCTGCCAAAAGGGCCATCTGCTGAGGCCCTAATAATAATGATAATAATAATAATAGAACGGAGAGAAGCTGAAAAGGCAGAGAGGGTTGGGAAGAACCTAGAAGATCAGCAGAAAGACAGAGGCCGGGGCGCAGCCCCTGCTACGTGCTGCCCCATCGGGTGCTGGCAGCGAAGGGCCTGATTTGGGGGAATCTGTTAAGGCGAAGGTTCTTTACCTGCCCATCCCGCTGCCTTAGAAATGTACAGGAGCGGGTCTGGAGTCGGGCGCTGAGGATCAAGGCCTGGCCCGGGGAGCACACGGAGGCCAGGTCAGGGAGGACCATCGCCCACACCCCCTTCTCATCCCCACTGGTTCAGCTCTGGCCTGCGTCCCACCCACGGCTCCATGTAAGCGACGGTGGGGCTCTGGGCTCACCCGTGGCCTTCGGACACCCTGGCCCAGACCACATCAGGGGGCAGGGGCTCTGAGATGGGGTGCAGTCCCTTGGGGGAATTTGAGGGCAGGAGTGCACAAGGGTGGGGAAGCCACAGGCACCTTGGCACTGGCGGTCAGATGGACCTATGGTCCCACAGTCCCTAGGTGTTCCTGGCACCATCCCACCTTTTCTCCATGGCCGTCTCCTCCCCAGGGGCCTACCTGGCAATATATTTCTGGTAAATGTTTACATCTTCGGTGACAGCTGGTTTATCTGTGGGCAGTCCGTTCCTGGCGAGAGACACACAGGGCACAGCCGATGAGCGGACAGGGGGTAGCCTCATGCCCCAGGAGTGTCTAAGGGGCAGCTCCCTGACCTGGGGCCCTGGCCCTTCCCTCTCTTGCTCTGTCATGTTCTGAGGCCCTCATGGTGGGACTGAAAAGCCCTTTTGGCAGAAACTTGGCTCAGGTTCAATTCGCCCAACTCCGGCAAAGGCAGGACCATCCCAAGCTGGCCGGCTGGAGGGCTCCACCTCAGTCGTGGGCCCAACCTGGAGTCCAGCTGTGTAGGAAGCCTTAGAAGCTGGGGCCTGGCCCCCGTTGTACACCATGAGTCAGGAGGATGCTGGGAAGACCCCAGGGGAAGGGGCGAGAGCAGTGCCAACCAAGTGTGGTTAGCTGGTCAGAACCAACCCCCACGCCAGGCCAGTGGGCAACTCCCTAGATCAGCTCCCAGGTTGTGGGCTCTGCCTCAAGGGTGTGGGAGGGTGTCTCCCAGTCCCATACAATTGATCCACAGAGGATTTTACCATTGCCCGGGGGTTAGCAATGAGTGGGCTCACCCCCACCCCAGACTCCTGCCTTCTCTTGCTGCCTTCCCCAGAGCCCAGGCTTTGAGCCTGGGAGCCATGACCACCAGTTTGGAGCCCAGAACCCCTAACCCGGACTGGGGCTTCCCCAGCCAACCCCAAGGCTGCATCTGAGGTGGAGAAAGCCTGTCACTGGGAAATGGGGGTCACAGTAGGCCCCGGTGTGCTTGTTAGCAGACGAGCACACGTGAGAACAAGTGTGCACATCGCAAGATGTCCGGCCCAGGAACCGGGCATGAGCGATTATGTGTGTGTGTGTGCAAGCACGTGTATGAGAACCTGAGCGTGTATTAACCTGTGTGCGTGGCAGATATGCCTAAGGGATGAGTGGATGTGTGCAGAAGCATGGGCTTCAGAGGCAGAGAAGTGGGCCTCCTGGCTACTCGAGTCCCGAGCTCAGGATGGGGCGTGACTTACTTGACAGTGGAGACGGTCCCCGTGGTGATGGAGTCTGTTTTGGAGAAGGTCGACTTCAGGTACTCGGGAGTGTTGAAGGGCAGGGAGGCAGGTGGCTCAGGCCCTGGCCCAGGGGCGCTGGGAGCACTGGGCACGCTGGGGAGGGGCGCAGGAGCCAGGCTGGGGGTGGGCGGGACCTTGGCAGGGCCCGGCTTCTGGATGGCGCGGACGTCATACTTGGAGGGGCGCCCCACCTTGCCCGTCTTGAAGGCAATGGCCCCGCCCATGTCGGGGCTGCCTTCCCCGGGCTTGAAGAGATGGAGGTATTTGACATTCTCCAGGTCGTACTTGGATGGCTTCTTGTAGGTGCTACCGTTCTGGGGCCGCAAGTTCTCGCCTGTCTTCAGTTTCTGGATGAAGAAGTCGTACTTGGAGGCGCGGGCCACTAGGCCCTGCATGGGGACACTGCTGTGTGAGGGCAGGGGCAGGATGGTGGCCTTGGTCTCCAGGTGAGCTGTGCTGCTGGGCAGCCTCAGGCCAGGCAGGGGCCCCGCCACCTCCTTGCCCGCCCGCTCCTCGGCCTTGGTGCTGTGGGCTGGCCAGGAGAGCTGCTCGCCGGCCTTGAGCTTGCGGATGTACTCCTCGTATTTGGAGAAGCGTGCCCGCTTGCTGAGGGCATCCTCGGAGGTGGGCAGCATGGAAGAGGTGGCCACCTCCGGGATGGAGCCCGCGTGCAGCTTCTCGAAGCTGATCTTCCTGGCCAGCTCGTCCCTCGTGTTCTGGTCATCATAGCCAAACATGCCGAGGAACTCGGTCATGGTAGAAGCCGCGTAGTCCCGGAGCGAGGAGGCCTCTCCTGTGGTGCGGGGAGAGCCCAGTCACCTCTGGGAAAGAGCAGGGTGGCCAAGGGATGGGGGGCACCCCCTCCCCACGAGCCCCCACCCACAGAAGGAGGAGGCTGGCGTGGGGAGGGGGCGGAGCACGACATGATCTATGGACATTTGGCTCACTTGTTAGGTTTTACGACTCTTAAATTAATTTGTTTTAAAAAAAAGTAATTAATACCGGGGTAAAATAAAATGAGTTCATCAATGCCAGGAAAATCAATTTCCTAAATGTTCTGGCCGATGGCTTTTCAGTACATTAAACAAAGTTTCATAAATGTCTCCTCTCTCTCGCCTTGGCCTAATATGAAAGAGAAGTCACTTTACTGGAAGTAAGGCCAGATCCCAACCTGGCTCCTCAGGGTGGGGTGACATGGGGGCTGGGGACAGGTAAGGATGTGGGGCAGCGGCCGTGCCATCAGGAGGGACCCCAGGAGGTGAGGGAGCCCTTGGGGACAGGGTTGGGGTGGGACTGGGTAAGCCCACCTGGGGGACTCTCCCAGACCCCCCAAGTGGACACACAGCCCCTCATCCCTGGGAGGTGGAGGGCTTGCCCCAAGCCTCCCCAGGAGCTGGCCTCTTGGCTTCCCACCAGCCCCCCAGTGGCTGAGGGTCCCAGACAACAGGGCGGAGGGGGCAGGTGCCCTGCGGATGTGTTTACTCAGACTCACTCAGGGCTCTTTGCAGTGAAGATTTATGACGTGGGGAGTCCTACGAACCTCCCCTGTCAATCCTCATGCTTGCGTGTGAGGGTGGTCCCCCCGAGGAGAGTCTGGGCCTGAGAGGTTGGGCCTGCCAGCCCTGGCAGCGGACAGACTACGGCCCATCTGTGGGCCCCGCCTGTGCCCACTGTGGGGGCAACTTCTCCACAGGGACATGAGCAAACACCCGTGTGCATGCGTGCACACACGCCCACCCCCAGCTACCTGCCCAGCTCCACAAAGACACACACACGTGGACACAAACCACCCTAAATCCTACGCGCCATCTCCCCAGGATGAGTCTCCTGATGGGGGGGGCAAGCTGACCCTAGGCTGCCTGGGCTTTTCCTGTGGAGACCTGCCTCCCTGCACACGCCACCTTCCACCACAGCAGACGTGTGACTTCCGGCTCACCCAAACCTGCTCGTTCCTGTGCAGAAACTCGCTAAACACCTACTATGTGCTGTGCCCTGAATCAGGGGCGGGTGCACATAGGAGGGTGAGACCCTCATGGGCCTCAGGGACACACACGTTCCCTGCATTCTCGTCTGAGCCCGCAAAGCCGGGCATACTCGGAGCAACGGGATGCCCGGCTGGAAGTTCTAACAGCACAGCAGGGGAAGGCGTGGCTGAGGAAGGGGAGGCCCAGGACCCCAGCAGGGCGGCCGATGGGGGTCACCTCCCAACCCACATCCCCACCTACCAGGTCTGTGTGAGGACAGTCACAGGTAGCACCTGGCCCCCAAGGTGGGCAGAGTGACTCCAGGAGCCAACAGACGGCTCTGGGGCAGGGTGGCCGGTGGGCCACTGTCCTGACCTCAAGCTACGTGGGGTGGGGGGGGCCCAGCCTGGGAGGAGTGGGCTCTGGCTGCTAGATTCAGTGGTTCAGGGACCAGGGAAAGGGGCTAAAAATAGCAGGAGGCAGCTGAGCCCTCACTATATATGGCAGAGAGACAGAAGGCTTTGAAGGGCAGGCAGCTTAGCGGAGGGAGGGGGCCCGGCAGGGGTCTGGGGCAGCCCAGAGGCCTGCATTCCTGAGTCCCCAGGCCCAGAGAAGGTGGCCCGAGCCCGGTGGGTGGATAGGGCTCCAACTGGTTCTCTCTGGTGGCCCGGGCTGAGCAGGCTGCCCCGGGTGTCAGACTGCAGTCCCATGGGGCCTCCAACCCGAGGAGGAGCGATGCCTGGGTCATGAGGCCACTGGCAGTTCCAGGCCTACCTCTACGGTCCCAGCTCCCCACTTGGGCTGAGAGAATCAGGAGCCAGGGCAGAGCTGGGCCTGGGAGGGGCTGGGGCCCCGATGGGACAGCGGCCCTTGTCCCTGTCCCTCCCTCTCCTCTGGCTCAGCACAATCACCTTGTGTCTGGGAACGGCAAGGGCTTTTCCTATCAGAGGAAACTGAAGGTCACACTTTTCCTCATTGATCTTGCAATGTTTGTTAATTACTCTGTCACTGATGTGGCGAAGGATAATTAAACAGCTCTGTTTATATCTTATATGCATAATTATGTAGCTGCGCAGGGCTCCCCGCGCAGGGAGGAGATGCGCCCCTCGCTGCAGGGGGAAGGGGATCGGGGAGCAGGCAGGGGAGGCTCGGGGCACCAGGCACAGGCCTGAGAAGGAGGCTGGGAGCGGGAGAAAAAAACCCCAGACCTGGGGTTCCATCCTAGCGGTGGTGACCCCCTTCCACCCGAAACTGCAGGCCCTCCCTCCCTGGAGGGGAAGGAGCTTGGGGCTGCTCTGAGTTGTAAGGACAAAGAGAGCCCAAAAGGTGGGCCTTAGCCATCTCGTGCACAGGAAAGAGGTGAGCCAGAGGAGCGCGTCCCGGGCAGGTGGGTATGATGGGACATGCAGGCTGGGCCGGGTGGGGCCATCCTGTGGCCCTGGGCCTCACCCCTGAGAGGTCCTGCCTGGGATAGCCAGTGTCCCTGGTGAGGGTAAGGCTTTCGGGAGAGGGCAGGGGAGGGTGGGAGAGCAGGCCTATCCTGGAGCTGAGCAGCCCTGCCCCTGCAGGCTCCTCTGTGCAGGTGTGGAGAGACAGTCCAACAGTCTGTCCTCTGTCCTGCGTCCCTGCAGCCATCAGACACCACTGTGCCCACGGCCGCCCCCCACCCGGCTCACCCTGGGAAGCTTCTCTCCCCCCCCCGAGCAAGTCTCCCGTTCTGGCCACTACCTTGGCCCTAGGCCCCCATGTCAGGAGAACTGGCGGGGCAGAATGAGGTACCGGTAAGGGGAGCACACAGGGGGAAGGCGGCAGGCTCCGCGGACCCCCTACTCCCCCCCGACGGGATCATGCCATCCTTCCATCCATCCATCCGTCTGGGGCTCAGACACCTACCTGAAGCCTGCTTGGCACCGGGGCCGCTGTTGTCCTTGGAGGCTGCCCCATCAGGCTCCTTCTCGCCTGCAACACCACTGCCATCCTTGGGGGGCTCTTCACCGTGGTCCTCCTCATCGCTGCAGCCCTGGGGCTGCACCATGTAGACGCCCTCGGGGGGCAGCTCCAGGCCCTCGCGGCCGATCCGTCCCAGGCCCAGCGCGGGCGCGGGCTCCTCGCTGTACTCGCCGTTGACCCACTTCTCGATCACCGCCCGCCTCTTGTCTTCCTCGCTGCGGGCGCCCCGGGCCACACCGGCCTCTCGGTCCCGCGGCCGCAGTGGGCTGCCCTCGGCCTGGGGGCCCGCCTCCGCCCCCTTCTCCACCACCACCTGGCGGCTCAGCTTGGCACAGATGGCATTGAGCTTCAGGCCGCCTTTGCGCTTGGCCGCCATCGCGGGCTTGCCTGCGGGCGGGTCGGTGCACCGGGTGCCTTCAGCTGTGGGGCGGACGGAGAGGTCAGGGGCGGGCGCATGCTGGACTCGGTCCCCCTGCCCTTGGCAGCCCCCAGGCCCCATGTCTTCCCAATCCTCCGCCTTCCCCACACTGCCCTGAGCCTGGCTGGCGGGGCCTTGGGCCCTTCACCGGACCCGGAGCTCCAGGGGCCCAGCTCACCCGGCGCTCCGTCCCCAGAGCTGGGCACCGGGGCGGGCCTGTACTAGGTGGTTCAAGGAGGGCTTGTTTGTAAATGAACATCCTAATGGGTGATCTTCAAACACCAGGGGCAGGCTTCTCCTCAGCACCTGGTTTCTGGAAGCATTTCCTACACTTGCTTGGCTCTCAATTCCTCTTCTGACAGGCAGGCCACACATGACCCCAGATTGAGGAGGCGGTGTGTCCTCTGACACGCAAGGATACCGAGGCACGCACGCCGGCTGAGGGGCTGGGCACTGGGTAACACTGGTAAGTGACAGCATCTTGGGAGCATCTGCCACCCCGCCCCCCTCCATGGCCTGCCGCACAGGGAGGAGACTGCCGAGAGCCAGGGAGCAGCCCGCACCAACCTCCTGCCTTCCTGTCCCAGCCACAAGGGGCTGGCACCCTTCCCCACCTGAGCATCTCTTCTCTGGCAGCTCCTCTACCAGACCTGGTCCCTGGGCCCCACCGGACTCCTACCTCTGCTCACTGGAGAGCCCCAAGACCCCTTCCTTCTCCCCCCAGCCACCCAGGGCCCTCTGAAGGCCTCTGTCTTTCCTCCCTCCCCTCCCCTTCACAGACCCGCTCGAATTCTCTGGCCATTTCCTTTCCTCAAGCCTCAGTGAGGGCCATTCAAGGACAGAACTCCTGATAGTCCCTCCAAGAACCGCTCATCCCCGTCTGGGGATCTCACTCTGCCTTCTCGGCCTCGGCCAGCTCCCGCGGCCCTCGTAGACCTGGCTGATTCCGGGAAGCCCACGTCCCCGCCTGGAGAAGCCACAGCTGGAGCAGGCTGGGATTCCTCAGATCCCCAACAGAGAGCCCAAAAGCTGCGGTTGCAGTGCCGAATGCCTGCACATGACAGCTCGACAGAAACTCTAACTAAGGCTGCCCGAGGCCTCGCCACCTTCCTCACGGCTGCTGAGCGGGGCGCCCAGGGTCCGGGGTGGGGGGGATGGCGCACGGCAAGTCCCCTCACCACACAGCCTGGGACCTGCCACAAAGGCCAAGGGTGGACACACATATACATGTTTGTGTATCTGTCTGTCTGTCCTCCACCCTTCCATCCGTCCATTTAGTCAACTCCTGTTGTGGGCCAGACCCTGTGGTGGGCTGGGCACACAGGCTCAGCCCACACTGGCTTTGGGCACAGGGAGCCCCACTGGAGTCTCTCAGTGGCAGGGCTCCCTCGCGTGTCCCTCAGCGGAGGAATGGGCATGTCTGAGTCTCCACCCACAATGGTCAAAAGGCTGAGTGAGGGCAGGGGCTCCGCTCCCAGGGCCATGGGCAGAAGGGGCTTCCCTATAATGTGTCAATGCCCTAAAAACCCCCACACCTGGAAGCCCCCTGAGAGGCATGCTCAGACAGGATGACCACACCTGGGCCCCTGCCCAGGGACCCTGTTCCATGAGACTCGGCTTGTGCACCCGGGTGGTTGCATAATGCCCAGCAGCCCCAGACCTGCTCTGAAGCCGGCCGCCAGGGCATATGGCCTGGGGCCCTGGGGGCCCAGTGACCGAGACCAGGCTAGGTAGTGTTCACGGCCAGAAAAGGCTCTGCTTGGCTCACACCAGTCCTCCCAGTCCTGGGGCCCTGGCTCTGCTGGGCCCCACCCTTGCCCAGGCCAAGGGCCCGCTCTCCCCAAGTTCACCCAGATCTCCAAGTCCATGCTGCCCATGCCCAAGTCTCCAAGCACTGACATGGGTCCCCTAGTCACACCATCCCACCCAACTGCTGGGCCAGCCGCCAGGCTGCACGACACCAAGTTTCCTCCAACAGACCTACAGGCAGCAGGCCTCACCTGGCCCCCTCTGTCCCCTACCCTGGTTGGGAAGGGAAGGGGGGAGTAGGGGAGCCTGCTCTATTTTTACCAGGAGGTAAGCAGCCAAGTGTGTATGGCAGACAGCAAATGGATCTATAAATATTTATCCCAAGGAAGAGGGAAGCAGAAGCTCCCAGGGCTGCACTTGCTGCTGGTGACACCCCCTCCCTGGGTTCCCACCCATCCTGGAGCCTCCCGGCACTTGGGCCCACCCAGTCCAGCCCACCCTCCCCTGGTCTCGGCCGTGTGCCTGGCTCGGTCCCTCCTGGGCCCCCACCAGCTGCGATGCAGCTGTGCACCCAGGGCCCACCCCCAGCCCACAGGCCCCTTTGCTCCGCCTACACCCCCCACACCTGCCCTCCAGATGCTGCTCTGCCCCAGCCCACCTGCCTTCCAGATGTTGCCCTCCCTCTGACTCTACTGCTGGTCCCAGGGGTAGAGGTGGAGAAGGCGTGTGGGCCTGGGGTGCAGGGCAGGAGGCAGAGGCTAGGGCAGCGGTAGAGAGTATGAAAGAGCTAAGGTCCATCCGCCTTCCGGCCCACTCCGCGGAGCCCTTCTCCCCTCCCCCTCCTTCAGGGCCCTGGGATATACAGACTACCCCCCTCGTGGTCTGACCCCAGGCTCCTGTCCATGTAAACATTCCCCCGACTTTCTTCCCTAAAATATAAACGCCGTGGCCAGGCCTCAATGGGAGGAAGCCATCCGTCCCCGGCCCTGTCACTGCCCCTTTCATCTCCTTCCCGCCACCAGCCTGCCCGCTGCTGTATTTACACTGGACACTTCCTCTGGGAACAATACTGCCCAGGAGGCAGGCTTGGGCCGGAGGGTGGGAAGGCGAGGGGACTCCTGCACTGCTTATTCAGGGACAGGCTCCAGAAAGGAGGCAAGGGGCGAGGCCGCTGAGGTGGGCCCAGTCAGGCCTGGGGGAAGGAGCGGCCAGGACCTGCACGCAGGAAGCAAGCCCAGCGGCTCTCCCAGACTCTAGCCTCTGGCCCCGGCAGCTCTGGCCCCGTGGGGTGAGCCTCAGGAGGTGGCACAGCCCCAGGGCACAGCCTGGCTCTCCCCCTTGTTAGCTCACGGCCCCGGGCGGGCTCTCCCCCCGTGAAAGGGCCACAGGACTTTAAGGTGGGAGAGTTCTGGCAAGCAAGGACCTGAGAAAAGGCAGCTGAGTCCTGAGTGGGGGGGGGACAAGCAAGCAGGTGTGGTGCACATCTAGGCACAAGATCCCAAGACCTGGAAACCTCACCTGGCCCTGAAGAGAGAGGGGAGACCAGAGAGGCTGGGGGGCCTGGCTGGGGGGCAGGCTGCCTACTCAGCAACAAACGCGCCCCCCCCCCCCTCGCCCCCGGCATCAGCTCCCAGGGTCTGAACCTTCCCTCCCGGTGCTCCAAACTCCACCAGCCCACCTGCAAGCAGCCCTCCTCTGTGAGCTGAGCGGATCCTGGCGGCAGGCAGGTGGGGCAGAAACCGGACTTTCCATGCACATTTCTGGGGACTATCTCACGATATGCCTCACGGTGACCCAGTGAAGCAGGGACTGCCCTCATCCCTTCTTTGATAGAAGAGGCAACTGATCCTGGAGCCGCGCAGACACCCCAGAGCCTGGGCTCACAAAGGCCCCAGGCTCAGCAAGGCGCCGAGGCTGCCATCACGTCCCCAGTTCAGGCTCCTGGGTGGGCTGTAGGAAGTCCCAGGCCTCTCTGCCCCATCTCCTCCTCACCCCCACTCCTGGTTCCCGTAACACGGAGCCCCCTAAAGTGTTAACTGCAATGGGTGAAATGGTGCAGCAGATTGCTACAATAAATAATTTACTGATATTTATAAATATTCAAATCAGCCAGCTTCAGAAATCAAATGAAGGGAGGGCCTCGGGAGAAGGGCCGGTTATGGCAGGAATCTCATCATTCCCTCCAAAGGCTGAGGAGGCCAGGGCTCCTGCCAGTTATGGGGGAGACAGGGGGGCTCCTATAGCAGCTGCACCTGGGCCCCTGGTCCCGGATCCCTGGGGACTAAGGGGTTGGGGGTGGCTGGAACGGCTCCACCTCCCGGCCAGGTTGGGGCCAGGCCCTCCCCTGACCTGCGGCAGCCTGTGCTCAAGGGGATGAGAAGCTCCAGTGCCCAGTGCCCATGGCCTGGTTCTCCAAGTTGCTTGTCCTGCTGTGTGTGTGTGTGGGGGGCAGTCCCTGGGGGCTGGGCAGGCCTGGCAGCACCCCCCCAAACTCGTGAGTAATGTGTTTCGGGGCCGGGCGGCCTGTCAGCTACCAGGCTCCGGGTGCTTTATGGGCTCTGCCTGGTGGCTCTGAACTCCCTGGTAGGAAATAAAGTTCTCCCTGTGCGTCCCTTCTAAACATTTCACTCAGTGGAAACGGTGTTTAAGAAAAATGAGGACATATTTCTTCCTAAGGATGCAGTGTCCCCTTTGGGCAGCCTAACGCCCGCTGTATATCAGGAGGTGGGGAGGCAAGGGCCAGGCACCCATCCCTGGGGTGGGGATGCTCCAGGGCCCACCTGCCTGCGGCCAGGCAGCTCAGGGGCCACGGACACTGCCAGGCCACGGGCCCACAGCCCGGAGTGATAGGGCAGCTGGGACCCTCTGAATACCTCCTGTGCTAGAGATCGCACTGGGCACGTCAGTGATCACCCGCCCCCAACAGTCCCATGAGGCTTTTGACCTGTCCCCATTTCCAGAGTCCAGAGTGCTAACCATTACACGATGGGACCGACCTGTCCCCATTTCCAGACGAGGAAGCAGAGCCTGGTGAGATTGGTAACTGCCCACGGTCACCCAGAGTCAGTGCTGGAATGGGACTCCCATGGGGCTCGGATGTCCAAGGTCACGGTCTAACACCCCACATGCCCCTCCCACAGCCTCCCAATCAGGGTGGTGGCAATGTTGGAGCCTCCACCCTTGCATCCCTAAGAACTTGAACTTGACGGGCCACAAACCCCAGTTTTGGGGGGGATGTGTCTACGTTCATTCAACACCCCCTCTGAACTTCTACAGGCCAGGCCCTGGGCTTAATCCTCAGGACACGACGTGAGCAAGACAGACTGTCCTGGTTCCTGCTACCACAGCCAGCTCAGACTTAGACAAGGGGGCAACATTCACATCATTACAAGCACCATCACTGTGGTGAAAGGTCCAGGTGCCACAGGGGCAGCGAGGCTGGGGAGCCAGGAAGGGTCCCCCTAGAGACAGGTGTCCCATCCCCTGCTTCCCCCAAGCTCCCTGACCATCCCTCCCACCTCTCTCCTCGCCCCCACGGCTAGCCCAGTTTGCTGCCCTATTACCTTCTTCAGCACTGACTCCCTCCCCCAGCCAGCACCTGTCCTCTAGGAGAGGGTGTCCTCCTCTCTTGGGCCAGAGCCCACCTCCAGCTCAGAACAGAAGGGCCGCCCAGCTTTTGCGGGTGAGAGCAGGGCCACTGCTCCCCAGGGCTCTCAGCCAGGCCCCCTGGTCCCCAACAGCGCTAAGGCAGGAAGTGGGGGGGCCCTGGCCACCAGGTCCTACTTGCCCCCCTTTGTTTATTTATTTATTATGATTTTTTAGTCCAGTTAAAAGGTTTACTATCCAGACGCGTCTAAGTGGCCTCACTTAGCGTAAGTAACTCTATAAATCAGGGGAACTGTTAGCATCCACCGCACAGGCTGGCTATCAATCTCCCCCAGGTCACAGCCAAACAGGAAGGGGAGAAAAAAAGAGCTACCACCCAGGGGAGATTTAAAACACACACACGGCGCACACACAGACCGTGCACGCGCGCACACACTCGGGCGTCTCCGTATTTGTACAATATTATTAGAAGTCACACGTGCACATGTGGAGTGGCCCGGAAACTGAGCGTGCCGTGTGTGGTCATGATAACAGAGCACAAACAGGGCTCCTGTGGCTGAAAAGGGAGTCAGAGCCCGAGGGCAGGGAGCCTCCCATGGGCCCCCCCCCAGGGCTGGGCACTCACGCCTGAGCTGCGTTCCCCGGGCAAGTGGCTCTGGAGGGCCCGGGAGGGGCTCTGCTCTTGGTCCCCTCCACTCTCTGTGGCCCCTGCCTCTGTAAACCCAAAGGGCCGAGCTTTCCCCTTTTGTGTGCCCAAGGTAAGCACTCAGCGGGGAGGTGGAGCCATGGAAAGTGCCAGGGAGGCCGGCACTCGCAGGCCACCGCAGAGGGGCACGCTGTGGTCCCAGGTCCTCGCCAGCCGAGGCCACCCAAGGCCGGGCCCGCCCCCGACACAGCACAGGACTCAAGAAGGGTGGCACCATCTGAAGGAGTGACCAGCGGCCTCGGAAGGTGCCCAGGCTAGGTGAGCGCCCAGAGCCACCTGTCCACAGGGATGCCCCACCTTTTTACTCCAGTAGGTGTGGCCGGATGTGCACGCAGCTTGGACACAGGTCCCCACCCCCATCACCCAGAGAGGCCCCGGACCTGGAAGGACCCACTAGTTGGGCCATACCAGGCAGCGGAGTGGGAGAGGCCTCTCCTGGCCTCCTCTGTGGATCCCCAAGGCCAGGCAAGGCAGCCTGAGGGGGGATGGCCCGCCCAGGGCCCACCTCTCCCACCTCGCCCTGGAGGCCTCCCGGCTCACCCGCCTGCCTGCCCGCTGCATCTCCCGTGAACTCTATTTCTCTTTCCTCTCTGAAAACAACTGAGCTGTAAATACTGTTTAACCTTCTCCCCCCCTCCCCCCCACCCCCTCCCCTTCGCACTATAAAAACACAAATATGCCATAACTCAGCCGGCCCGGCCGCCCAGCCTCCAACATGCCCCGCGCCCGGGCCTCTCAGGAAGGTCATTACAAACGACTTTCCGATTCACTGCTCCTGAAATAATTTTGTGTATTAAAACCTGAATCTGCACTTTCTGGGGCCGAAAGCCTCGCTTAATTATGGCGGGTGTCCTTGGGACGGACAGTGATCCTTCACTCGCCAGCCCGCCCGCTCCAGCCCTCCGCCCGCCAGCCCGCCCCCCTCCCTGGGCCCAATCTGTTTTCAAAGTGTGTCTGTCCTTTATTAAATTGTTTTCTTTTCCACATTATCAGTTGCCATGGAGACCTCATCTCTCGGATTATTTGAATTTCATTATATCTATTGATTTGGGAGCATTTCATCTTTTTTATTGTTTTTCTGTCAATTTTCAAAACGAATAACCATCTAATTTGCGTCAGTGCTGATTATGTTTGTCCCTCAATAGAGGTCGGCAGCTGCGCTGGGGAAACAAATCAATGAAAAACCATCATAAAACTCCCCACTCCAGTCTCCGGGATGTGTGGGTGACATTCCACGCCTGTGAGAGACACACTCATCAGCTCCAAGTTCGGCTACGGTGGCAGCCGGCTCCGCTCCACGTCCGCCTCCTCTGGCCTTAATATTTAATTTCGCGATTTGGGGCATTATTAGTGGTGTTTTTATTAGTGCGTGTGCATGTGAGTGTTTGGTGGTGGGCCGGCTGTTCCGTTAATTTGTGGGTGAGGCTGGGAAAGCCCAGGGGAGGGCAGGGCGGACGGGGCTGGGGTGCGGTGGGAAGTGAAGGAAGCAGGAGGGGAGCCCCGAGGAGGGGGATGGGGGGCCCGGGAACGGGAGGACCACGCTGAGGGGCTGGAAAAGGGGGGGTCGCAGAAGGGGGACCAAGCGAAGGGGAGGAAAAGAGGGAATTCAAATTGCTTACTTTGTTGGGTTTTTTTAAATAATTTATGCAATTTTAAGCATTTATGTATAAATTTTTTAATAAGCCACCCTGGAGCAGGATGGCCATTAACATCCCAACGTCCTTCTGTCCAATGGGCTGGCGGAGAGGATCAATTTCTGAGAGTACTTTCCCTTTTTTATGACATGATAAAATGCTTTTAAAGCAACTTACACAAATATGGAAATTTTTTTTCTTTTTTTCCTTGTCCCCTCTCCCTTCCCCTAACAGCCTTCTTATCCACCAGGGAGGGGTGTGTGTGTGCGTGTGTGTGCGCGTGCACGCACGGGCACACACACGCACACACACACTTGTGCTCCTGCTCCCTCTGCTGCTGGGGAGGGGGGCTGCGGGGGGGCTGGCAGGGAGACAGCCCCAGTTCTAACTGGAACTGGCCGCCTGTCCTTCTAACAAGGGCATAAACTTTCATTACCCATGCACGCAGTCAAAGACAATTTAGGGAAACGCGCTGCTCAGAAAAGGAAAACCTCAGCGATTCGTGACCCACGCCGCTGCCATCTGGGGGGCTCTGGCCTCCAGCTCCAGGGAGCCAGGGTCCTGAACCTCTGGCCCTGCCCACTGGAGGGTTGGGGAGGGGCCCCCGTGGGCATAGCTTGCAGAGGGAGGGGAGAGAGTGGAGGGAGGGCAAGGGTCTCTGCCTTGGCTGGCTAAGAGCACCTGCGCAGGCCAGGGGACAGTCCCCCTTGTTGTGCTCTCCCCCCACACCTCTTCACTGCCCCACTAGGCATGGGCCCTCGAGGGCAAGCATGGGGCCCGTGCCCTTCTGCCACCCAGTGCTGGCACAGAGCAGAAGCTCAGCGCTGTGAATGGATGGATGAATGGATGGACAGGCGGAGGGACTGAGTGAAGACAAAGTAGGGAACCAGGCCCAGACGCCCTCAGGCTCCAGAAGGAGACCCACAGATGCTGGAGAAAGGCTCCCTGTCCAGGTATCACCTGCTCTGGAAAGGGGTCTGGGACAGGAGTGCCTCTAGGTATAGAGGATGGGGGACACTGGAGTGAGATAGGGCACTGGAGCGAGACCTGGCTACCATCACCCCTACCCTAGGCCTGAACCCCAACTCCCTGAGATGGAGCCAGGTCTTTTGAGGAAGAGGGCAAGTGTCCTATGCCCAGGCTTGGGGACGACCCTTACTTCCATGTCCCCTTCACCTTGCAGCCCTTCCTCCTGATGAGGAGCAGGAGGGGGGACTTAAGGGGTGAGCCCTGCCCAAGGGCCGAGGGGGATGATCCTGGTTCCCAGCACAGCGCCTGGAGCCTTTCCCTGCCTTGCCATCGAGGGACAGTGCCTGGCCCTCCCATAGCATCCACGCTCGGGCACTGGGATTTTGACAGCACCCAGATCAGACAAATCAACATTAGAAACTTGGATCTTCCTCTTAAAGCTTGCCACTTCTAAGGAAGTTTGGTCTCTGCCCTGGGCCTCAGTGTCCTCATCTGAAACAGGGCTGTTGAAAGGATGGAATCGAGTGACATGTCTGGCACAGCACCTCGGAGCACGTGGGGCCTGCCCCTCTACTGGATGGTGACTGTGGGCAGGGTCCCTGCCTTGGGAGGGGGAAGGGCTGCTCCCTCCCAGACCGGGGGTGGGGGGCAGGGAAGGGAGTCCAGCCTCCCCGAGATCTAGGAACTCTGGGTCCTCCTGCTTTTCCCAACCCCCAAAGCCCCCCTTTCTCCTGGGACCCTCAGCTGTCTAGGCCTCTGAGACCTGAGTGTTCTCCTGCCCTCGAGTCCTGGAGCGTCTCTTGGGAGGCACCCCCCTCTGGGCGGGCCTGACTCTTGGCGTCCTCAGAGCAGCAAGGGAGCACCCCTGCTGTCGCCAGGCCACCCAGCCCTCGGTGGGGACCCAAGGGGAGCCCACCCTCCCCCTTCCATGTTCAGATTCCCCCCCAACTGTCATTAAAATAACAAGTTTCTGTTACAATCTAAACATTCCCACATCGCATAAAGGGTTATATTACACCCGAGTCACTCCCGGGCCCGTGTTTGCACAGAAAAGCTCACGGCAGGTCCCCCCTCCTGACGAAGTGACTTATTAAAGTTTAAACAGTAATTAACAGAACAATAAAAATAAAGGGATGTTTGGGGAGTCATAGCGCACACAGGGTTTTGGCAGTGCCAGCAGTTTTGCAGTACCCTGTGCTGGCAGCCAAATGCGACTGTGAAGCCAGGGGGGCCGGAGGACGGGGCCGGGACTGGGCCAGAGAGGCTTCAGGCCTGAAGGGTGAGGAAGCGGGGCCAGGCTGGAGGGAGGGGAAGAGGGGCTTGGGAGGCTGGCGCGGGGCTGTGCGGGGCGCCACCAGCCACCACCCCACCCCCCAGGATCCGGAGGAGCGGGGTGGGTGCCACGGGAGCAGGAGAGAAGGCCTGACGCCGGCAGGAAACCGCCGAGCCGGGTGGCGGAGGCTTTGCCAGGCCAGAGCCCAGCCTGGCCCCGGGCACTTCCGGGAGCCCGCTGCCTTGGTCACATCCAGCCAACTCCAGCACGGCCCTGGCTGGGGGAGCACCGTGGGCATCGCCAGACCCCGCCGTGAATGATTCCCGGGGCTGGACCCCAGCCACTCTGGGCTCCTCTCCCAGTTGGGCAGGTACCTCTCCCAGCTCCTGTGGCTGGGGCACCACATACCCCTGAGAACTCTCCTGAAGCTACTGGACACTAGGAAGCACGAGCAAGGACTCAGAGGACAGACCCTCCTCTCTGCCCTCAGTGGCGGGGAGATTAGCCAACCCCACTCATGCTGGGCCCCACCTAAAGAGAGGAAGCACGGGGCTAGCTAGGCCAGGGTGGGCCCCCGCTGGTGGGAGTTCTCCTCACTCACAAAGGGCCTCAGGGAGCCAGGCCTGGAGGGCTGGTCCAAGGCCAAGCCAGTCATCCTTCACCCTCTCTGGTTCTCCCTGCACAAGCTCCACCTAGAGGCTCAGACACCTGGCTGTAGGGGATGGCAAAGAGCCAGGGAGGAGCCCTGGAAAGAGGAGGGCTCCACTTGGACAAGGCCAGCACGCTTTGCTTTTTCCTAAAGCCTTGGGGGCTGAGGAGGAAGGGTGGGCGGGAACCCTTGGAGGCCACAATGCATGTGTGTTCTCAAACCCCAGCCAGGTGATGGGCACCAGGTACTCCTGGGTGGGCCTCAGACTTAGCAGCCCCCAAATACCCTCCCTTCATCTCTCTCCCAGACTCCTTGGGCTGTCTGGGACTATGTTGTCGGGGGCTCTCTCTCTCTCTGACCTTACAATCTCAGAGCCCGTGGCCAGTCTTGTGGACCTCGCCTGCCCACTACCTGTGCCTGTCCTTCCAAGAGAAGCCACTGCACAAAGCTCTCTCCTCACTGCATAGGATTCATTCCCAAAGCAGTTTGGGGGACAGCACCCCCAGTTCAGGTGCTTCCCACAAGGGCAGAGCAAAAGGCCAACTTGGGGACACCGTGAGGACCCTAAGAGCACTCTTCACCCTTCTCTTGGCCTTCTCCACATCCCTGTGCCTCAGTGCACCAACCTGCCCAGGCCCGAGTGGGCATCTGAGTTCTGCTGTAGTCTCTCTCCACCTTGGTGCCCGCCACCCGCAGCCTGGACCAGCATCGAGCCCAGAATCCGGCCCCTGGCCCAGGGAGAGCAGCTCTGCTGGGTCCCTGGTGCTGGCTCCCAGGCTGGTTCTTCCACATCTCAGCTGCAGGGACTGACGTGAGCAGCTGACAGCCACACGTGGAGGTGAGGCGCTAGGGCCAGATATGCTCTCTTAGCCCTGTGTCTCCTGGGATCTGGTTCCTGGGCAGCTGGTGGGCACAAAGGGCAGGGACTCTGGCTCTGGCTGGCCCCCACGGTGCCTGGCCATGCCCCTGCCTCTCACCAAGTTCCTGCAGGCACAGCCAGGGGAGTGCTGGGCCCAAATGACCACAGTGCCGCCTGGGCTCTAGGCACAAAGAACTTTGCCCTGAAGACGTGGAGAAGAGCCAGTAGGAGAAGGGCTCTCCTCCCACTCTTTCCTGGGCAGAGCGCTTTGGGGCTCCACCCCCTGCCCCAAGATGAGTGATTCATGGTGCGAAGAGAGTGGAGGATCAGGCAGAGAGAGCTCAAGAAGGGGGCAGGCGATGCTTCCCAATCCCCCAGAGGCTCTGCTCAAGAGCCAGCCTGGAAGGAAGTCAGGGGCTCAACCCCCCTTGCTGCTGGAGGAGGCCTCCCCTCCCCCCGAGTCACCCAGCACCAAAGCTGGGGTGGGAGTGGGGAGACACACTCAGGGTTAGGATAAGGACTGATGGAAGGAGGGCAGGTGGGGACAGAGAGCTTCTAACAGGTGTGCTGTAATGTGGGCAAACTGGGAGCAGGCTGCTCATCCTAATCTGCTCTGTTTCTAGAACCCTCCACCTTCTCCTCTGTCCCAGGGGCATGGCAAGGAGCTCTGGCTGGACAAGGAGCTCCCAAGGGTGGCAGCAATCAGAGCACAGGTTGTCCTAGATTTGCATAGAACTTTAGAACTGGAAGGGAACTGAGGCCCAGGAGGTTGAGAGACTCCTCAGAAGCCCATGTCACTCACTCGTCAGGACCAGACAAATCCGGAGCCTCAACCCCCTACCTGGGCCCTCTCATGACCAGCAGATCAAATTGCTACACATTTGTGCTTTAAAGGGGAACTTTCTGCAGCCCTTGTAGACTGCTCCAGGGCCCACTGGCCCCAAATCCCACAAGGGTTCCCTGCTGGAAAAGCTTCAACCCCACACTGGCCCACCTGGGCAAGAACCCCAAATGGCTCTGAGCCAACACTTTCAGGGTGCAGGGCCTGAAATTCAGGCTCCCAGCACCCAAGGGAAGCACAAGGAGAGTCTGTGGCCTGGCTTGCCCACTGGAAAAGGGGCAGGATATGGGGGTGGGTGGCCATATGAGGGACAGCCTGCCTGGGTGGAGCGTGGGAGCATGCGTGTTCGAGGGAGGGGACCTTCCTCTTGCAGAGACTGAGACCCCCAGAACTTGTGAGTTGTGCTGTGAAGGGGAAAACAGGGCAAAGCACCATTCTGGGATTTAGAGGAAGGGCCTGGGAGAGAGGCAGCCCCGGGAAAGAAGGTGGGGATGGCAGCAGGTGGCAGAGGGGTGTGATGGTGGACGCTGCCATCCCACCCTCCCCACAGCCCATCTCCACAATCCCCTTGCTAAGGCTGCCAACGACATGAGGGGACTAAGTTAAGAGTATTTTTAAAACTGTGGCCCTGGTGGAGGGGTTTAGCAGTTGTCAGCCATCTGGAGTAAGGAATTACCGTCACCTCCCTGATCCTATGGCCCTAAACCCAAAGCTGGTTACAGCACGAGGGGGAGGCAGCAGGTGGGTGGGGCGGGGGCCTGTCTGGGGAGGTGTCCACAGGCCTGGGGAGCCCCTCCCTTTGCCCTGGGAGGGGGCCTGGGGCTGGGGAGGGGGCTGGAGAGCCTGGTGTCCTCTGTGCCCACTCAGGCTCCCCCGCCCGCTCACGCACGCTCGCTCCCTGGGCCGCGCCAGCTCGCGCAGGGGCCGTCAGGTAAATTAGATCTGAAAGCTGACAATTTCTGACCATATTTCCTTGATTATTTCAAACAAATGCACAGCAGCCGCTGTAAGGAGATTAAAGTGACATAAACGTCCCGAGTGGGAGGGGGGAGGGCAGAGGATTCAGGTCACCCCCATCCGTCCCCCGCCTGACAGACGCTATATCGCTATCCAATCCAATAAAAAATCCCCCCCTTTTGCTTTAATTAATTTTACAGCTAGCTTGCTTAATTACTTTCAATCAAAATCCTCCTGCCATCGCAAAATTAGAGATGGTTGAGCTCCATTAGCCTAAATTCTTCATTTCCATATAGAAAAGAAGCTGTCTGCATAGCCAGCCTGGGCCCCTGGCAGGACAGACGCCCGTCTGCCTGCCAGCCCACTCCTGGCCTGCGCTCCATGGCTGTCTCTGGCCTGGGCATTGCCCCCCATCCTGCTCCACCACTGCTCCTGGGGGACATGGAGTTGAGGTCCAGGACCCCCCCCACCCTGTCCCCAACCCTTCCCCTGACTCATGCAGGGACTGTGGAGCCAGGCTGGACGACCAGGGCCCGCTGCTCCTGGCTGAAGGGAATGGCCAATCCTGGGAGCCTGCTTTCCTGCTCAGGGGCCCCTGCTGCTCCCCCCCAGGAGCTCAATCCCCTGGCTGCCCAAGCCCCTAGCAGGACAGTTGCGAGTCCCCTGCCTCAGCCCTCCTCAGGAAGCAGAGCTCCTAGCAGGGCAGGAGCCCTTCCCGTCTTGCACTTGGGCCCAGGTCGGTGTAGACCCCTGGAACCCACAGCACCCAGGGTCCCCCCTCTCTGCTGTTTCCCAGCTGGAGTCCTTGCTCACTATCTGAGCGACTCCAGGGCCAGCTGTCTCAATGGTGCTAACAGGCAACGTGGGCAGCCCCCACAGACTCTGGTGTTCTCCAGGGGGCCCCACGTGGGCCCCTCCTCGTCCTCTCACATCCCTGGTTCCCAGCCTGCAACAGCTGCTCCTCCACCCCCAGCCTGGGTTGGGTGGGTGGCGGTTCTGGGCTCTGTCCACATCCTGTGCCTGCACGGGCTCTCTTCTCCTCCCCTCCACCTGCCTCCTCCTCGCAGCCCCCAACCCCAACTCCGGAAGCTCCACTTCAGGTTTTCCATCCTACAGCCCTGAGTGTCACCACAGGGTCCGCCCAACCTGGGCTCCAGCTGATTAAGGATCTGCAACAGGATGTAGGGATTACAGTAAAACCTGGCTCCGGATCTACAGGGGCAGGGGGCCAAGTCCTGGCTCTGGGGCTCCCCTCCCCTCCCATTTCTGCACGCCTCATCCCTCTTGGCTGCCAAGGGCCCAGGAAGGCTGAGCCTCTGGGGCCTCCCTGGGGTCTTGGCTGGACTCTGAGATGTGGATGACAAGGGGTAGCATTAGGGGACCCAGGCCAAATCTGGCAGAAAGGCAGGATCGGGATGGGGTGGGGAAGGGGAGTTATGGCTGAAATCTGCCCTGGACCCTTTAATGGGGACCAGAAGCTAACCTGGTCCTCCTCAGGGAACAGGTATGGAGGCAGGATGTCCTGGGTCTGACCTCTGGGCAAAGGCAGAGCATGGTGGGGAAGGAAGCCCTCAGAAGTCTCCCTGAGGCCCTTCTAGGCAGCAGCCCTTACTGCGGCCCCACTGCTATGGCTGAATGACTCTGGGGTGTGAGGGCAGCTTGGGTTGGGTGGGGAAACTGAACCTGGACCCCCAGAGCCTGGCTTCCCCAACGCCAGGGGCCCCCTGGTCTGTCTACAGGCTCCTCACTTCTAAGGGTCAGTGCACGTCCTCGTCTTCTGGGGCCCAGGTGAGTTTCTCAAATACATCCCAAGTACCTATAGGCACATACTTCGCAGGGTCCCGCTGGCCCTAGGGACTCGGGGAGTGCGGTTTCAGGTGTCAGAGGGCTCAGGGTCTACTGGGGAAGACACACCAGCACCAGAGCATTCTGCACCCACGGAAGGCATGGGAGGGAGGCCAGCTGTGAGTTCGAGGAGGGCCTCCTGGAAGCCAGCAGGTGCAGGAGGTAAAGAGGGTTAGTAAGCGGACACAGAGACGTGCCACCGTCCCAGCTGGGCTCCCCTGGGCTCCTGCTGCAGCTCTGCCCTCCGCGCGGGTCTGCACGCTCTCTCCTGCCCCCTCTTCAGTGAGTCATCAGCAGAGGTGCCTGGTGGGAGGCATGGTGGGAGCAGCCCACTCCTCAGTGGCACCTGCTGACTTCCTGGCTATTCTCCCTCACACAGGGACAGGGCTGAGCCGCGTTCCTGCTCTGCCTCCAAGTACCGTGCTTGGCACAGATGGGTCAGCTTGGTAGGAGGGCGGCTGGAAGAGCAAGTCCCGGGCCCGTTAGCCAGAGCGCGAAGGGGCACGGCCCTAGTGGGCTGGCACAGCTCACCACTCACCCCTGGCCTGCCAGCCAGCCCCTGGGGAACAGGGAGCATCCCCCCCCCACCTCCTTCAGTTCAGGGCCCAGCTAATCCCACCCGGACCCCCACGCATCTTTCAGACGTCCCAGGTGAAATTTCATTTCCTCCTGGAAGCCCTCTGAGATCACCACACTCTGGAGGGTCCTGTCCTTGTCCTCTCCTGACGCCCTGCTCCGTCAGTGGCAGCGCATCTGTAATAACTTGTCTAATGACCCTTCTATCTCCCTAGACTGCAGGATCCGTAGGACGGGACTACTGTTTTAGCAGAGCGCCTGACCCAAATAAATATTTACTGAATGAATACAGAAAACTAAGTGCTTCTGAAGTTCATTAGGGGAAGAGCGGGGATGGGGGGTGTGGCCCGGCTTCTGTACCAAGCAGGCCCCGCGGAACTCTAGGAACCTTTCCTCCCTTGGGTGGGACTGAGGTTTGAAGCTCCTGGGTCTCTGACCCTCTTGTGCCTCAGGCTCACCTCCAAATGCCCTTCACAGGGCTCTGCCTCGAGAACAAAAGAGGCCCCAGTTGTTCCAACATTTCTCTGGGAGACGAACAACTGTTACCAGCCAGGCCCCTTCGGAATCAATCCAGCAACTGTTCGCACTGCTCTCCCTCCACCTCCCATCTCTGTCCCAAAAAGGAGAAAAGGAAATTGAAAAAAGATGGGGGAAAATCCCAGCCCCAGCCCCAGCACCTCCCTACAGCCCCTCTCAAGTCTGTCTGGAAATGTTATTACCACAAAGAGGGCACAGGGACAGCCACCTGCCATTGCAAACAACTGGCACGGCCACAGCAGAGGGTGAGGCTGTGAGATCAGGACCCAAAAAAAGGAGAAGGGAGTGCAGGCTGTGGGGAGAGATCAAAGCGGAGGGAGGGGCTGTGGGGGGGCAGTGGGAGAGCTGGGAGAGCTAGCAGAGCTGGAGGCTGAAGGAGGGAGAGGCCGGAGGCCTGCAGAGACGCAGGAATTGGAGGCTCCCTGAAGCCAGGCTGAATGGGGAGGCAGGTGGCTTCTGTGGGGGCAGTGGCTACAAGGGTGGGGGAGGGTTTAAGGGGGGAGAAGAGGGAAGGAGAAGTTGACTGGGGAAGAGGGAGAGAGGTCTATTAAAAACCTCTCAGTGCATAACACAAAATGTCAGGGTTTATAGCTTCATTCCTGGCATTGCAGGGACCGAGAACCCTGCACAGAAATGTCACCGCTTGTCATGTTTAATCACCTGCTGTTTGTTAACACCTTCCCTGCAAGGAGCCTGTCTCAATCTGTCCCTGGGCCCCCAAGGGACCCGGAAACAGAAAACATCCCCAGCTCCTTCTCTGGGCTCTTGGCCCTGCCCCGGGGTCTCCAGGGAGGAGCTCCATTCACCACCTATCTGAAGGCCTCCCAGGAACCCCCAAAGTGACACTTCCTATCAGGCAGGCCTGGGAAAGGGGCCCATGCGGACCGAGCAAGAGGCTGCACCCTCCGGCCAGGGCCCGGGTGCTCCCAGGCTGCCTATTTGTCTCCTCCTCCTTCCACCTGCCTTTCTACGGCTGGCTGGCAGGCTGCCCCCTCTGTCTAACTCAGCTTTGCTCCCCCACCCTGGGGGTGAGAGAAGATGAACAGAGGAGAGCCCGCTCAGATCCCAGCAGGCTGGAGTTCACCAATCAGTCTGCTTGAACAGCAACTGCCATAGAACACGGGACATTCACAGCCACTGTCCTTGTAGTTAAAACCGAGGCTCGTACCATCTGTGGTTCCGGCTTGGCTCACTCCCGGAGCATGCTTTCCTGAGTTGTTTAGACTAGGAATTCTCAGTCCTACTGCCCCATAATTCCTTCCTCTGGGGTGGGGGGGGGGGTAGGTGTGCGGTAGGAGGGTGGAAGAGGCCGCTCAAGCAGCCGCAGTCTGCCCAAGAGCACCCAACTGCTCCCTCCCTCCCTCTGAAAGCAGCGTGGTCAACACGGGGACAAGAGCGGGGACTCCCTAGGATCACACCTGCCATACTCAGTACAGCCCCCAGGCTCAAACCCCACGCAGGGACCAGCAGCAAGTTTATCCTCTACGGTTCCCAAGGAGGCCTCATTACTTCTAGAAGCCATGAAGGCCAGTGGTGATATGCACCCCTTAGCTGAGCTGCAAGGGTCTCCTGGTGAACCAGGGGAAACGTCCTGATCTTCCCCTCCAGCAAAGTCTATGCTTACACAGAAACACATCCGACAAACATGCATCTGCCGTCCTGTCTCCTAGGAGAATGCCCGTTCATTAAGACTCTCCTCCTGAAGGGCCCTGGGTCCAGTCCACTCACTTCCATTTCACCAAAGAGACAAGTCAGAATGTTTTCCAACTCCCCTTCAACCCTTCCCTGTGAACAGAAGGGGATACCCCTTTCTCGGGAGATAGGTAGTAATGAGCGCCTCGAGGGGAGGCTACCTCCGAAAAGCTCAAAATGCAACCGCATGAACAAGTGCATTTTATTTTGCAGGGAAGGCCCGGGATGTGCCCACATGTTACAGGTGGGACCTAGGGGGCACCCAGAGAGGTTTGGGGCAGTGGGCCCAGCAACACGGGAAATATCCAGGACTGGGCTGCCAATGGAGGGGTCCTCCAGCAAGTCCCTCTTCCCCGTGGGAGGCAACCCCCTCCCTGACCCGTCCGTGTCTCTGGACCTCCTGTTTCTCCACCTGCGAAATAGGACAACTCTCTTTCTTCTGGGGAACTGGGATATTAAACTTGGCGTGCTCTGAATCTCTCGGGAGGCAGGTAGGCACTAGGTAAACTCATGGGTGCTCTGTTGTCACAAATCTGCCCCGTGTGCCCATCCTTGCCATAGGGGGAAGGGCTCAGCAGAAAGAGGAGGGGCGTGGAGGTGGGTGCACAGGGGCAAGTCCCTTCCTACGTCCAGCAGAGGCTCCCAGGCAGTGTCTCGTCCTGCACTGGGAACGCGTGTGTCACACCCGCTTGAGTTCACACGCGCCTCACCGAAGGCAGCAGCCCGTAGAGCTGGGTGTTTTAGGTGGAACCAGCTGTAAATCACCCATCCTGGACAGAGAGTATTCTAGTCCATGAGGTGCTCAGGCTTTCCGGGACCCCAAGGGAGGGGCGGTATCAATCAGCCCATCCACCTGCCTCCACAACTGAGGTGTTCACTGGACGTGGGTCTTTCAGGTCCTGGGCAAACCAGCGTGGCTGGTCACCATGCTGGGAGCTGGAAAGTGCTCCTGAAGCTCTGTGTTCTTAGGTATCAAGAGACGCGCTCTCTTGATGCCCAAGATGTGCTCCTGGGTGAACGGACCACCCAGGGCCTTCTCATGCCTGAGGGACGTCAGACTTGAGCCTCTCCCACCTGGGGGCTTTGAAAAGTGGTCCCCAGCATTGACAGGGACCTTGAGCACACATGGGACGTGTCCTCTCAGCTCAGCGGCCATGGTGGAGCTCGAGAAGAGCTGGGGGATGGGGCCTGGCCTGAGGTTTAGGGGAGCCCCCGGTCTAGACCTGTTCTGCCCAAGCCACCTGGATTTATCAGATGAGCATGGCCTCCCAGCCAGGCCCCCTGGTATAACCCTTCCATTAATTTACTATTCGATGGGAAATTATTCCTCACCCAGGAATATAAGTTTTCATCTTATTTTAAGTTAGATTCTTAAAGCAATTAGCAAGGCATCTGGCGATGACCTCACTGCCGTGGCTGGGCCCTGCAGGGGAGAAGGGCCGCCCTGAAGCTGCACAGACCCCGGCTCCAGGCCCACGAGGGAAGCTCAGGGAGAGCTGGGAGCCCCTAGACACCTGTCCTGGGTCCTGGGAGGGACGCGGGGGTGGGGCAGGCGTACGGTAGTCTCTGATATTCTCTGTTTGTGGAAAAACGCCTTTCCAGCACCACTTGCCCTGTGAACCTCCTGGTGGCAGATGCCGAAAAGCCTCAGCAGCTGGGGCCGCGGGCGCATTTTCTATTTTTAATTGTTTGATCAGAATATTAACTCATCTAGGTCCACTCCCAAGACACAGTTCCCAGCCAGAGGGTTTCCCCCATTTCCCAGACCTTCCTCTCTTTCACCCTCTCGAGTCAGAAATCAACTTTGAATTTAATAATTGGAGACACAGACCTCAGTGAGTTTGCAAAGGTTCAGAACACTGGGGAGAAAAGGAAAGTAGGCGCTCCTCACTCAGAGGCACCCCGCACGGGGACCTCTGCTCTTCTCTCCGAGCCACTGACACGAGGTTTTGGGGCAGCAGCACCAGGCTCAAGGACGCACAGGCACTGCCCCTCCGGTCGGAGCCCCACTTTTCCTGGCTGAGGGCCCTCTCCCCTCCTGGTCAGCCCCGCTGACCAGCGGCTCACTTGTCAATCTGGAGGGCCACCCAGAGGGGCTGGGGCCACTCAGGAGGCCCCTAGGGAAGGAGGCACGTGCCCCTGGGCTCAAACGGGTTTGGCAAGAGGCTGACTTTCCTTTTAGCTTCCATCTCCAAAAGGAGGGGAGGGCCGTGTCTCTATGGAGCCCAGAGGAGAACCTGCCAGAAAGTCCTCTGTGGGAGCAACACCAAGGGCTCCCGGCCCAGTCCCCCAGCAGGAAAGTCACACACCCCAGCCCGAGCCAAGTGTCACTTGAGCTTGAGACGGACCACACTGCTGGGAAGAGACTGTTAAGGCCAAACCCAAACACTTTGGCCCCCTCACTCCATCCTAGGGGGCCCCCCGACAGCACCGGGGCCACTGGGTCTCCTTTCTCCTACATGCCCTTGGCCCCCCTGCCACGCTCTTCCTTCTCAAGGTCACAGGGCTGTCCACACCAGGAATATTTACTCACCAGACTGGCCCTGTTAGCAGCACTCACCACAAATATGCTTTCTGATAAAGTTGGCAGAAAAAAAGTTCTAGAGCTCAAAACAATGTCAGAAATCATCCCCCACCCCCACCAAGTGAGGGTGAGGTGAGGCCTGCAACCAGACTGCACAGCCAGCAGGGAGGAGTCCTGGGGGAGGCTTTTGTCACTCTCACAGTTCTCCTTCCTGTGCTACTTCCCAACATACAGCCTGTTGCCAGGGCACCAAGGGCTGGGGATGGTTCTGAGCTAGCCCTGGGTCTCGGCCCCCAAAGGGTGCAGCTCAGAAGCTGGGGCACGGGGAACGGTCCTCTGCTTCTGCCGGCCAAGAGCCCTCTTGGTGGCCTCTGGAGGACAAGGCCAGCGGCCTCTTACCTCTGCTTCTCCCCGGGCCGCCTCACCTCACTGAGCCCCCTTCCCACCCACCCGCCCTCCCTCAGTGCACATGGGCCTTAATGTTTTTATTACCTGTTTGACTCGCTGCCTTATTGCTTCTCCCCTTAATGGGGCCGTAACCGTGGAAACGAGGAATAAACGGCCACCAGAAAATGAGATGATTAAACAGGTCACCCTGGCAAAACAAACTCAGCCAAGGAACCTCTGGGAGTGGGGAGGGGAGGCTCCCCTCCCCCCACCCATGGCCAGAAGGCTCGGACCAGACCTGGACCAGCATCCCAGTCCTTAGAACTGGGGCAGATACGCTGGGGCGCCCCCTGCTGGGCAGTGGGGCACCTGGCCAACCCCTCCCCAAGGCAGCCCACCTGGCTTGCTGTGGCCTTGGGCTCTCCGGCTGAGGGGATGATGGGGCGGCAGGCCCTGGTCTACAGGGAGGTGATGATCTAGCCAAGGAGATGTACTTCTAGTGACGGTGACATGGTGGGGCCCCCTCTTACTCTTCGCCAGTTTCCATGCAGCACATTCCCTCCCAGGGGTCCCCCGAGTTCATGGAGAAAGCCTTATAAGGAAAGGCCAAAGCAAGCCAAATCTCACCTTGAGAAGGTTTCCTCTGGGAATCCCTGGTCTTTGGAGACATAACATGTGTCCAACCCACCCCCCGCTCCCCCAAAGCCAGACAGTGTCCTAGCCCAAACGCCACGCCAGGGGACAGAGGTCCGAGGTCTCGGCAATGTGGGGTGGGCCGTCTTTCTGGCACTGGGCCTACCTAGTTGGAGGGGTCCTGGGACTGGAAGCAGGACCAGAGAGGACGGACATGCTGTAGTGAGGTCTGCTTGGGGGGAGATGGAGACGGGCGGGAGAGGAAGTAGAGGAGAGTCCCAGACCATGCATCAGCCACTGCCCGCTTGCCCCCCATAGGGTAGCAGGCCACGGGTGCCAAATACCCTCCCAGGCCCAAGCCAGAGTCACGGTTAGTAGCTAATGCAGGCCCCCATCTAACCATACAATGCCTATCTTTATCCTTGGGCCCCCTTCATGTCATCTTTAATCCCAGCCCCACTCTTTCCTGTAAACCAGGCTATAGAAAGCTCTCAAGGAGCTAAAACCCAGGTCCCAAGGGAATCGGCCAACGTTTCCTGCCTGCCTCCTTCTGCCCCCACTAAGAAGCCAGGAGGCACTTGGCGAAGAGGCACATCAATCAATCAATTCCACCAGCACTAACAGTGGGAAGGCATGAGACCAGCCTCGTACCGAGTGCTGGGAGGGGATGTCAACACAGAGCTAACACTAATGGTCGCCCATTAGGAGCAGGAGTAGCAGAAGAGAGCACTTTGCTGGCCTTGACCTTCTGGGGGCCAGGGTACAGAAGCCTGAGTGCCACCCAGACACACCACTGCTGTGGGCCTAACCAGATCCTCAGAGATGCAGGCCCCCAGCCAGCCTCTTATCTCCTATCTCTTTCCAGGGCCAACTGGGCATGAGGCTGTAAGGAGGGGCAAGGTAGGCAGAAGGGCCTGGCTTTAGGGATCTGGGCGGCCTGGAAGAAAAGGGCAGAAGGCTGAGGTTGCAGGATGGGAAGCAGGAGTTCTGTTGGGGGGGGGGTGGCAGAGGACTAGGGAGCAAGGCCATGTGACGTCCAGAACGTGCTGGGGGGTGCAGGGAACATCCGGCTGCCTATCTCCATCTGTGCCGCTACTTTCCCCATCCTTTATCAAGTCCAAAGGCCACTCCTTCACAGAGCTCCCTGGGCTCCCACCCTGTGCCCCTCTGCCCCGTGGCAGCTGAACACGCCTGTCTCCCTCCACCGGGTGGGTCCCAGAACGCAGGGAAGGACCAGGCAGCTTCGCGGCCCTGGCAGCTCTAGCAGGTGCTCCCTAACACGTTCTGAATCGCCAGCCTCACCACCCGCACGGGGTCTCTTCCTGGACAGGGGACACTACGTCCTGATGAATGTGGGGTGTGAGGAGCCAGGCTGCGGTCAGGCAGCCAGAGGGGTGAACGCTGGACCACCAAGTGGCTGCCTTTCACAAGCGGTCCAAGGGACATAGGCCATCCTCTACCCCCTGGGACCGCCAGCCTTCTCCTCCTCCCCTGCTCCTTCTTCCTCCTGCTGTACCCTGGCCAGGTATCCTGGGATAGCTGCTGCTTGCCTCAGGGACCCTCAGGCTGGAATTACTACAGAGCAACTTCCTCCTGCGACCCCACGGCAAAGATGAGGAGGAGGAGAAGATGTGGCAGCTGCCGGGGTGGTCAAGGTTTAAAAACCAGCTCAGGGAGGGCAGTGGTAAAGGACAAGCTTTGGGGCCCCAGGTGAGTGGGGCGGGGGGAGAAACGGCCTGACTCCTCTAAGCATGGCGGGCCAGCCAGAGGAGGCTGATGGTGGGGCAGGCACACCACTAACCTGGCAGGGTCCAGGCGGAGGAGCCGGCACCCAGAATCTTCCCGGGCCCCACCCGATCCCCAGCCCAGGGACTTGAGCCAGGGGCAGCAGCTTTAATGAGGAGATGCTGCTGCGTGACTCAGCCCTCCAAAGGTGTCTCCATTTATTTTATTTTTCCATCATAAAAACCCAAGCTGCAACTCAGCCAGATTCCCTGGCCGTGGGGGATGGGCGAATGGCGGCACGATGGCCAGGCTGCACGAGGTCTGGCTAAGTGGCCCCAGTGCCCTTCTCGGAGAGGAAGGTTAATGGGTTCTCCTGGCTGGTCCCTACAGGAAAAAAGGGCCTGGGATGGGGCCCCTCTAGGGATCCTTCCAGATGTGCCCTTGCTGCCTCTGCCTCTTGTTGCTAGAACAGCTACGCTTGGGCTTTTAGCCCGTGTTCTGCTCTGATGTCTCAACCAGGACCAGGGCTGGTGCGAGGGCCACTTTGCAGTCCAGAGCCGCAGGTCGCAAATGCCTTCTTCGGAAGAGAAGTCCCAAACGATGTGCTTCTCACCTCCTCCCCTCAACCCCGTCCCCACGAACTGCCCCCACTGACGGTCCCCAGTAAGATCCAGTTGAGAGCTGGAGAGCCAAAGGCCTTAAAGGTCATCTGATGCTCAAGTCCCCGCACACGTCACAGCCAGCCTCTGTTTGAATGGTACCAGGAAACTCGCTACTTCCGAGACAGCCCATTCTGTCCTTGGCTCTGACTGCACCTTCCTGCCAAGATGGCACCTACCCCCTGCAGCAGACTGGCAAAACCGGTGCCCAACCTGACTGCAGGGACTGGCCCTAGCTTAGACTGGTGGAGTGGGTGTATCTGGCCAAGTAAAGGCTTGAGGAAGGAAAATCGAGGACAGCCGGCTTCAGGCTCCCTCCACCGCTGAGGCCAGGGCTCGGATGCAACAGCGCGGGGTGGGGGTGGGGGTGTGTCTGTTCACAAGGCCAGGGGTTCCCGGCCCCAGAGTTCCAGCAGAGCTTATCCCAGGGAAAAAGCAGGTCTGGCTCAGTGAGCAACGCCAATTCCTCCCACTGACCTCACCTTGATACCATGGCTACCAAGTGGACAGTGCCACCCCTTTCTGGCTCTCTGTCCCTGACCATCCCCTTGAACTTGCTCTCTTGCCTCTTTGGCCCTTGACCTGGTGGGGCCTAGCTTGGATCCTGATGGACAGCTCTAGCCCTGGACAGCCTCTCCTCTTCTTCTCACACTCTCCCTGGGGAGAGTGTGGGCAGTTACAAGCAGACCCTGAGAATCAAGGGCAAGGTCCCTCTCAAAGCTCCACTGTTGCTTCACGGCCCTTGCGCCCCTGCCTCCAGTCTTGTTGGGGCCTAGCCATCAGCCTAGTGGGGCCTAACACTGCGGAGCTTCCCAACTGCAGGATGGATTTACCTGTGTCTGAAAGCTCCCTCCCCCTCTCCCCTCCCCTGCCCAGCTCCCTCCCCCAGGGAAATCACTCTAAAAGGGCCTAATGGAACTATGTCCTCCTCTCTTCCTCTCTCTCCTCCCTCCCTCCTCTCTTTCCCTTTCCTTTTTTTTTTTTTATTAGCATTTGTGGAATTTATTCCCAAACTCTCCTAATCTTCCGTACACAACCATTTGATTTGCATAACCCAACCCCCTCTCATAAAAACTGGCTGCTAGTTTAATTAAAAAATGTAAATTTGCTGTCATCTCGGGGCCTGGTGAATTAGGACGACATCGGCATTTTTTATTGCTAAAGACGTCCAGATTGATCCAGCCCTTGGCTGAACTATGGTGGGGGAATAGGGGTCCACATGGCCCTGGACGGTCCTGAGGTCCTGCTGTCCCCTCCTGAGAAGCCTAGGTTCTGCCACCACTGAATGGCTTCTGGACGGAATGCTTCAGGACTTGGACCTGCCCCAGGCTAGAGAGGATGTTAACCCATGATCCAATGCTTTTAGGGTCCCTGGCGCCAGCAACCTTTTGGGGCCTGAGCCTCCAGCCTTGTCCTCTGCTACAGAAGCTCTCGGTGTAAGCTGCCCATGGTCCCCCCGAAGAAGAGAGCCCCTCACAGTCTCAGCAATGAGCCCTGGCCAGTGACGAGACCTTTGGCCATGGCTGGGTCCAGAAGTACATTCCAGATATTTTGGAAGATGAGCACAGAGTCAGCCCAGAGATGGGCTCCGAGGGGGATCTCAGAGTTCCCACCTGCTTCCCTTTTTTTGTGAAGAGGGAAAAAATTATTTTTCTTCTGAAGTTCTGAAATTAAGTGAAACTTCCAAATTCAAAGAAAAAGCTGAGATGGTATCGCCACATGACTCCTCCAGGAAGCAGTCAGAGCTCTGACACCCGGACCTCCCCTCACCGAGTGGCCAGAGTCCAGGTCTAAGCCCTGCTGGGAGAGCCCTGCTCCAGCTAGAGGATGGACCACTCCACCTCAGTGACTCTTCCAGCTGCTAGGAAAAGTTTCCAGAGCCTATCCCTGGAGTGCTGGGAGAAGCAAGTCTCCCTAAGTCCCATGAGAGATGCTCTAAGAGGTTCTGCCACCCACAGGCCCAGGAGGCTCTCTCTCCAGTCGGAGACACCCTCCAGAAGGGCTTTGGAGTCATGCGCCCATAGCAGACTGGGAGGGACTGTTTGGGGGAAGGCAGGAGGGTGGACGCCAGCTCCAGTTGGCACCCAGGTTAGAGGGAAGAAGACGAGGAGGGCCCGCCTTCCAGCTGAGTAATGCCTGGGTCCACTGTGCCCGCCCACAAGCAGAGGCTCATCTGCCCCAGGTAGGGGGTGGTGCACACCGCCCGGCCCGTCTGTAAGGACTGCTTTTTGGCTGGGTTGGGTGGGGGCCCTTTTTCTGAAGAAAGGGGGTGGGGCCCGGAGGAAGGAGGCAATGAGACACCTGATTAGGGTGGGGGTGGGCTGCTTCTCTGTGGGCGTGGAGGCCAGGGAGGGGCAGCATGGCAACAGTGGCCTTAGACACCTTCAGCACTTTGCCCAGCAGGGGGTGTCACATCTTTCCTGGGCACAGAGGTCCCGAGGACCTCCACGTCAGATTACCCGAGATCACACCTGGCTGGAGACCGTCATAAAAACTCTGAGCCACCTCCCTCCCCACAAACACACCCACTACCCAGAGCTGACTGCCATCTCACCTACCCTGGGCCCCCCAGTGCTGCCTCCTTCCTGCTCTCCCTGCCCACTCCCCTTTGACCTCAGAAGGTCAAATGTCAGCTCATGGGCCCCAAGGGGCAATGCCATGAACTTGGGCCCATTATAAACAACAATCCTAACCGCCACCTATTCTTCTATAAATGAGACACAAGGGTTCAGAGATCAGTCTCAATGAATTATCGGCCTGTTTATTACGGACTCCTTTCAAAAACATTTAAGAAGACAGTGGCTTTTTCAGGCTAGGATCTGGGGTTCTGGTCAAAATGTGGTTTTAACAGAGAGGGCTAATTGAGAGCCTGAGGGGCTTATGGTAAACCTCAATCTGGGCTCAGGTTGGAACCCCAGGTGGGAAGAGAAGCGAAATACTGAAAAAATTAGATTAAAACCAATAAAAACACCAAAATATCAGGATAGACTGCCCCAGGCCAGCATCATGCTATCGGGAACCCTAGCCTAGGTGTCATACGAGGCCCCCCAAAACCCAGAGTCCAAATTTAGTAGTTTGCCTGGTGTAACCCCTGGGGGGAGCTAAAAAGGGGGATGGGAGAGAGTCCTGGGCCCCTCACTTTGAACTGATAACAGCCGCCTCATCCCACGGATTCTCAGGTGAAAAATACTCATTAGCCATAATAAGCAGCTTGATCATCCGACACAGCCTTGTCCCAAATAAATTAAATTCCTTTACCTTGAGACAGTCGCCCCGAAACCAGACTAACCACCTTTCCCAACAGGACGCTGCTTTCAAAAACTAAACCACCCCCCACTAAAAAAATAAAAACACACACCCCACAGCCTAACACACGGCGATCTTTGCAGGGGAAAAAGAAACACACACACACACCAAACACGGAGCCATTCAAAAACACGGAGAACAAAAACCCCCACAAAAACCCCCTAAATCCTCTCTCTGGGTGCCCCCCAGCTCCCTCTCCCCTCGGTCCTTTCATAATGACAAGCATCAAATTAGTCACAGTCACTAAGCAAGTAACAAATAATAACAATAATATCATCCGAAGCCTCGCAATCCAGAAACCAGGGCGAGAAGCGCAGCGGGCACCGGACCCTCTCCAGGCCAGCCCCCACCCCCTGCTCAGCTGCTACCTCATTGGGCTAAAAATACTAACTTCCGTAAAAGAACCGAAAGAAAAGTGAAAGAGCCTCCCCTGGTTCCCACCGCCGGTACCTGTACCAAGATCCATTCTCCTCTCTTTGGTCCCAAACTCTTCGAGGAACGCCAAAAACAGAAGGGGAAAGAAAAAACATGTTTAGTCTCTCGCAGTGCCCGCCGTCCCCCTCCCGCCCCCCTCGGCTCGCCGCACCCCCCAGCGAGGGCCGGACAAGTCCCCGGGACCCGGCGAGCAGTGACAGGGGGGCCCGGGAGGGAGAGCGAAAGTTTCTCCCTCCCTCCCCTGTCGCTCTCACGCTCCGGCATTGCACACTCGGAGCAGCTCCTCTCGGCTCTCGAGTTTATTAAACTAAAAGAGAAACTATTTATAGACGCGGCCCGGGTCTGGGGGCCCGGCGGCCCGCGAGGCCTAGGGGGGCCCCCGCCCGCGCCCCCCGCCCGCGCTGGGGTCGAGCCCCGCGGCGGCGCCCCCTGCCCTCCCCCGCCCCACTGCCGTACTCACCATAGTCGGAGAGTCGAAAGCCGAATTCACTTAAATAATCAACTTTCATAATACTTAATTAATGCCTAATTGCAACTGATTACTCCCCGAATAACAAGTTGTTTTAAAGCCCTGATGTCATTGCTCCTGACGGTAACACTCAGGGTAACAGTTTGGCAGGAGGGAGCGGGCGGACGGGAGCGGCCGGGGGCGCTGCCAGGCGCCGAGGTGATTGGCAGGGCGGCCGCGGCGCCGCCTCCTCCGGGCCGGGCCGCGCCGCCCCGGCAGGTGAAAGAGCAGAGCTCGGCCCGCCCGCGCGCGCCCGCCCGCCGCGGTGCTGGAGTGAATGGGCGCGCGCTCGCCCGCCCGCCGCGCCGCTCCCGCACGCGCGCCCCCGCACGCGCGCCCCCGCCGCTCCCCTGCGCGCGCGCGCAGCTCCAGCACACCCGCTCGGGAGGCCCGCCTCATTGGCTCAGTGACTCCCCAAACCTTAGACTTCGGGAGGAGGGAGGCGGGGACTCGGGGCGCTGACCCTGGCGGGAGGGGCGAGGCGGGCGGCGCTCGCACGCTCCCGCCTGCGTCCCGGCTCCGGCCCCGCGGGCGCCACTCGACGGCGGCCGCGCGCGGACTCGCTCCGGGGGCCGGCGGGCACAGGCCTCGCGGCGCGCGCGCCCGCGGAAACTTTTCCGCGAGGGCGGGCGCAGGTGTGAGCGCCGCGGGGTCGCGCTCGCCGGGTTGCGCGTCCTCGTGGTCCCTCGCGCGCGCCCTGTGGGCTCCGGGTGAGGCGGTACCAGGGCTTGTGTTTCCCCTCATACCCGAGTCTCATGGCGGGGGGGGGCGGGGTTGGGGGTTGGGGTGGCGGGGCTGTTTAGTCCCAAAGAGGAAAGGCTACCGGGTGGTGGGCCTGGAGGGGGGGTGCGGGAAGGGGGACGGGACGTGTGCGTTGGCCTCCCGCAGCTCTGCACGCCACCGCCTGCAGGTTCCAAGGAGAGCCAGGACCCCTGGCTTCCACCGATTGGGTTTGGCTGTGCCTTGAAATGGGCCCTGGTGCCCTCCCTACCGGGCTAACCCAGACCGACCCAGGCCCCTTACACATTCCTGCTCTCCTCCCGGGGCCTTTCTCCTCCTCCTCTGCTCCGCGGTTGGGCCGAGAGGGGCATCCAGCACCTCCTTCTTCCCTCACTCTGCTGGGAGACTTTACTCCGAGCGCCCACCACAGATCCATGCCATCACTTGGGCTTCCCTCCCGCCCTCTTGCCTGTGCCGTGCCTCATTAAGGATCTTGGCATGGAGGGAAGAGGCACCCTTGAACCAGGGAACGAGTGTCCCCCCACCTGTCCCTCTGGCAGTGGCCACATTTCCTGTCTGCCAGCTCATCTCTGGACTAGGGCTCCCGCGCTCTCCTTGGCCCCCCTCCTTTTCCCCCAGAGAAAGCATTTTGGTGGGTCTCTGTCCCCAGACGTCCCTGCTATGGCCAAATATGTTGAAATTCCTTAAATTTTAGTGATTCAAGTTACCTATTGGACTTGGGGGGCCTCAAGGAAGGAGGCAGCCAGGTGAGCAGGAAATGGGCAGCTTTGCCAGTACAGTACCTAGATCTCACTGTCACTAGCTCTCCCTCTATCCCTTGTATCCCCATGCTGCCACCTTCCTCTCCTCCTGTTTCAGGGAAAACCACACTGCCTCAAGTTAGGGGAGGGGAATAGACCCCGGGTTTTCTCTGGTCTTTGGGCAGGATTCAGCAAAATGGCACTGGCCTATTTCTGTAATATGTCTGTTTTGCAAAGGGAGAGGCTCAGGGAAACCTTGGGGCAAAGAAGTCAGAGAATAACCAATCTACTCGTTCTCCCACTTTCCCCTTATTTTTCTTTAGTCTTTTTTTTTTTTTTTTTAGTTCCAAATGGCAACACAGGGAGGAGGTTAGCATCTCTTCCCTATTTGACTGTCCTCCCTGATGCCTTCTTGGCAACCCCCTTTCCTGGTTGCCACACGCAACCCTCTGCCCTTCAGGCCTGCCCTGTTCCTACGTAGGAGAAGTAGCTAGAGAGGCCCAGACGCTTTGTGGAGGGTCCCCTGACCCTAAAACCCTGCATAAGGGATCAGAGCTTAACCAAGCCATGTGCCACCCGGAGGCCAGGACAAGAGTTGGTACAGGGTAATCAGGCACAGAAGACTGTAAGCTCTGCTCCCCACGTGGGATGTCGGAGAGGGTGTCTCCATGCCCAGGACTCTGGAGTATACAGATGTCTCTGGCCGCTCTCCCCTACGACCCTCCGAAGCGAGGCTTACAGCCTTTGGCTGTAACAACAGGCAGCAATCCCAAACCCCAATCCTGAGTGTCTGCTCCCCGACCTGGGCAGCTGGGGCGTGGAAGGAAGCCTGAAGACATAAGAGTCACATACGAGTGGAAGGGTGATCTCTGGGTTTACGTGATGAAGCACGTATAGGGAGCCCCCTGCATATGTGACCCAAACGGCCTGCTGGCTGTCTCTGAATACCCTTCTGGGCTCCTGCTGATGGCGGTGAGGGCATGGGAGGGCATGCCTTCCA
Organism: Mirounga leonina; assembly: GCF_011800145.1. NCBI lineage: Eukaryota > Metazoa > Chordata > Mammalia > Carnivora > Phocidae > Mirounga > Mirounga leonina. The sequence continues at coordinate 86,357,993 of NW_023270447.1, read as the reverse complement.
GTTACCTAGACAAGGCCAACTGGACTGGCTGCACGGTGACTTCGGGGCCTCTGGTGGACAAAGGCTGGAGAACTGGCAGCGCACAGAGCCGACAGGGCCTGCCAGAGGGACCAGTCAGGCACAGTGGTGGAGGGAGGTGTGGGCTGCCGAAGAGCCTCTGTTCTGCCTCTGCGACAGCCACAGGCAGCCACTAAGGCTTAAGGGGTCTTGCCCAAGAGTGGAGGGCAAGCCACAGAGGCACAGAGAATGAGGCCATCTTGGCGTGGTATAATTTAAGAAAGTCTGAGAAGAAGGCTGAGGCGTCGAGGTCATGAGGTGTGAGTCAGAGACTGCCTAATGGAGGGGTCCCCAGATTTCTCTCTCTTTCTTTCTCCTTGGGTGTGTGCTCGGAGGAAGGGGAGAGGCCCAGAACTCTGGCATCTCTGAAGCTATGGCCCATTTTTGCCTTGAGGACCCTGATGTGGTGACACCTCTTAGACCCTGAGGCCAGGCCACAGTGAGGACATTTGTGTCTGGGACTCAGGGCACGGAAAGCCCAATGCCTCAATTCCTCCCAATCTCGAGGCCCTGGGCCCAGAGACACCAGTTCCTCCTTACGCACCCCATCCCATCCCCAAGAGAAAATGTGCAGCTGTGCAGAGCAATCCCGGCCACCGGACCCCTCACACGGGTCCAGGGAAAACCATCAACTCTCCCCAGGCCAGCTTCCACGGTTGGCTCCTGGTCCCCTCACACCCCCAGAGTGTGCCCACTCATTCTCTCTCCCTCCCGAGCCCGGGGCCTTCTCACTCACCAGCCTGTTTACACACCAGGTATCTCAGGCTTTATCTGCTCTCATTCTGAATTTGTAACTTTCACATAAACTTGAACAAAGCTCCTTTTGTTCCTGCACCCCACCCCAGGATCCCAATAAACTGGTTCCCTCTGAGGCGACTGGGCCAGGGCACAGAAGCCTTGGCCAAAGACTGTGTGTGCATGTGAACAAGCATGTTCGCACCTGCGAGGGAGTCCGTGTGTTTGCGTGTGAGTGCACTGCTTGGGCTGACAGAGGGAGGGTGTCGGGGAGAGCGTCAAGTGAGCAAAGTGTGGACAGGAAGCACGGTGGCACGGGGACGGTCTGCCAGGGCGCAAGAGGCTGTGGGCCAGGGACGGGTGGGTGTCTGGGCAGGGGGCACACAGGGACGGAGAAGGTACAAAGGGCAGAGAGGAGCAGGGAAGTGGGTGGTGGAGTGAGGGGCTGAGGCCAGGCTCAGGCTAAGTATAAGGCAGATACAGGGATCGCATTATGGCCATGTAGGGGCTGGCACAGCCGCACGCTCGGCCCCATAATCCTGTTAGCCAGCAATCTCCATTCCGAAAGAGCTTCATTTCTTTGTGAATATTTGTAAACTAGATATCTAATGGAAAATTATAGGAAAATTATAGTGAAATTCATGACGGAGAAATCCGATTATCCCTAATTCAATTATGCCATCTTAGCCCACACAGCACATTTCCCATTTTTTTCCCATAAATACCGATGCCAGGGGTCCCGGTAATCAAATAAAATTGAAAATCATCTTCCCATTAAATTCAATTAGCTGCAATTTCTAAAGCCTATCAGAGATTTTAATTACTAAATTATAAAATTCTCCAATGCTAAATTGAAACCAAAAAAATTGCACATCCTTATATTTCAGAGAAAAAAAAAAGGGCCAGCAAAATCCTTGAAAAAAATGCCCTCCTTTCTGTACCAGCACCAAAGCGGGTTCCCTACCTGGAGGGACCTCGCATCGCTGCCTACTTGCCCAGTTGGGGTTGAAGCCAGGGGCACGGAGGAGAGGTCTCTGCCAGGGGAGGGGCTGAGCCATATTCATTTAGCAGAGGGGCAAACCACACCTCCAACCCTCAGCTTCCGCTTGGCTGGCCCCTAGAGAGGACTTGCCTTCCCCACTGGCTGTCCCAGCTCCCGAGATACTCTCAACTCTGTCCCTCCACGGAGAGGTCTAGAACTGCCACCTTCTTGGCCCACGGACAGGGCTCAGGCTCAGGTCGGAGCTTGGCCTCAGGGCTCTGCAGGGTTCTAGGGCGGCAGGCCAGAAGCAGCGCGGGGTTCCCTAACCATGCTGTGGGGCACCCAGATGGCCTGGGCTGGGTCAGAGGTGGGGGTAGGACGGAGGCCAGTGCTGAGGGTAGACAGCTATCGTGGGATGGTTCTGTGGCCCCAAGTCTCCTCCAGAGCCTTCCCAAGGCCCATGGGTTCTGGCAGCGTAGCCGCCTCCTAGGAGAGCAGGTGGTGGCCATGGCCCAAAGCTGGCCTCTCCTCCACTTGCAGCTCATTCTCTGTTCTTGCCCTCTTCTGGAAGGCGGACAGCCCTGAACTGGCCAAGGGACATGCCCTGGCCCCATGGTAGCCCTCGCTTTTTCACCGTTTCTCCTTTTAGGGAAGTGCTGGCCACCACCCCAACGGTAGCCCTCCTCTCTCTCCCCCCCAGGCCACTTACCCAGCTCTAAAGGCTGCTCTAGAAGTCAGAAGAGCCTGGGGACGTGGCATCGGTGGGCGGCATAAAGTGACCCTGGGTCTGACCCCCCAGGTGCGTGGCTGGGTGGGCGGCTGAGGGGCCGGGCGGTTCCTGGGCAGCCAAGTTGCCGGCAGCCCAGCACCCAGGGAGCAGGGAGCAGGTTTAATTTGCCAGGCAGTCAGGAGTGCCAGCAGGGGAGGCACCCGCAAACAAAACAAAAACAAAAAAGTTAATTATCTTTGGCTTTTTCTTAATAAATATCCAAACTGGCCCGGCCGGATCCTCCGCTTTAGAGGGAGAGAGAAGAAGGAGGAAAAAACCCCAAACCAAATCCAACAGACTCATTCTCTGGTCTACCTTTCCCTTTGTGTCTCCTCCTGTATTCATCTCTTATCAGAGGCAGGACGAGTTTCAGATTAATGCCCGAATTTTGCAAGTCAAGAGTATGGCCACAAAAAAAAAAAAAAAAAGAAATTTTTTTTTTTGGAGTTTTGGGGTGGGACAGCAGGAGTGTAAAGAAGAAAGAGGTAGGTGGGAAGGACAGGATAGAAGCAAAGGAGAGAGTGAGAGTCGGATGGAAAGAGAGTTAAGTGTGATGTGGGTGCTGAGCTTCTCGAGTTCCCCTGTGGGCACCACACGGCCTAGCCGGTGGCCCCAACCCGGGCGGGACCTGTTCAGGAATGTTGTGTTGGCATCGGATTTTAGTTATGATCAGCTACAGGCGATGTGGAGATTTCTCCTTTTAAAACTCTGAAACCACCGAGGCCTCACTGGCCACTCGAGCTCCCCTGTTGCTGCTGGATCCTGTGCCAACCCTCCCTTCCAGGAGCTGGGCTGGGGAAGAAAGGTGCTAGAGGAGGGGACGTTGGCTGTCCTTCCGCGCGGTGTGAGATTTTTCTGTATGGGCTCGCAAGTGTACCTAGGGAGAGAGATGCGTGTTGCCACCTGGGCCTACGTGTTTGGCTGGTGCTTGTACACGCCTGAGCCGGGGCTGTTAGAAACAAGCGGCAGGGCACGTGGGGGTGGGGGCGGCCGGGGCAGCCAGGACATCGGGCAGACAGTGCCTCAAGGAGCACTGACTCTGGAGTCCCACTACCTGGGTTCAATCCCAGCTCCCTCCCTCACTGGCTGTGCCACCTTGACCAAGTCACAGACCCTCTCTGAGCCTCCATTTTCTCAGCATCAAAGAGAACAATTAGTGCTTGCCTAGGGCTGGGGGTCAAGGAGGAATGTGGAGTGACTGTTAATGAGTATGGGGTTTCTTTCTGGAGTGGTGGAAATAGTCTAAAATTAGATAGATGGTGATCACACGATATTGGTAATATACTAAAAAACCACTGAATTGTACACTTGGCATGTAAACTATAGCTCAGAGAAGTGGATTATAAGAAAGTGGGGATGAAATGGGAGGAAGAAAAACAGCATTTACTACACAGAGTGGTGGTATAGGGCACAGCACATAGCTTGGCACAGAGTAAACGCTCAGTAAGCACTAGTGAGCAGAGACGAACACGGACCCGGCCGGATGGGCTGGCATCCTGGGCCCTGGGCTGGGTGCCCACAGATGTCTCCCTGGGTCCCCAGTGCTGGGCCAGCAGGTCGTTAGGCAAGCTGAGCTGCCCCCCATATGTGGATGGGGTCCCGGGTGGCTGTTCCCTGGCAGGGATGGGAGAGGGCATGGCCCTCCTCCCGCCTCTGTGCCTGGGTCCCTGGAGAGGGGGTTGCCCACCGTGGCAGGCAGACTCTGCCGTTCGCTCCCCTCGTCTCCCAGAGCACTCATCTTTTCCATGTGCAGCAGACCGTGAATTCACCTTCATACTAGTTACAGGGTTATTTAGCTTCTCCTGACACTGACAATCACCAAACTTTAATTCGATGCTTGGCTTCTCCCTGCTGTGCCCTCTGCCCACCCCCAAAATCCCTGGGAGAGGGTGGGAAGGACCTAATCCGGCCCCCTGTTGCCAAAGCTTGCCCTTCGGAGTGATGGAGTGACGGCAGGAGGGGGTGCTGGGAAGGAGAAGATGATGGGCAGAGGGTGGGGGCGGGGTGGGGGGGGACAGCGCGGGAGAGAGGAAGTACATCAGGGCTAAGGGGAGCTTCCGTCCCGCTCCTCCGGCCTGACACTAATGTATTCAACCCGGCGTCCAGCCTATTGTGAATGAAGATTCGGCTGACCAGGCTTTGGGTCTGAGGGCTGGCAGCCCCAGCCAGGACCTACAAGGCCGGGGCTCGCTGAGCTCCCAGGACCAGGCAGCCGGCACGGACTGGCTCCTTTGCCTGATTGCTGGACCAGGAGGTGCCCGTCCGAGAACCCACCTGAGGGAGCCCGTTCTCACTAACCTGAGAAGCCAGCTTTCGTTTTCTCCTGCCTCCCCCATGCCAGGTCTCCTGTGAGGCTCAGCCAGCCTGCCTTGCAGAGGCTCCTCTCTGGCTTATTGCTCTGCTGCCTGTATCCCCTCCCTCTGCCTCCTGAAGTGGTCACCATCATCTTTCCCCAAAGCCTCCGAGGCAAGCAAAGGAGTGACGGTTTGCTCTGAGATCCATCTGGTGGAACCAGGGGTCTCTCTTACTCCCCAAATCCAAGCTGGCCCCGTCAGACACTCCTTAATGAGAGTCCCAGGAGCAAACAGCCGAGCCGAGAGGATCCTCCAAGACCAGAGGCCCGGTGAAGGACCCAGGCCAGGAGGCTAGGAGAAGCAGAGGCAGAGCAGGGGCAGAGCTGGGAGGAGGGGAGGTGCAGGGAACTCCCTGGGGGGATGGGGGGGTCCAAGCTGTGTCTGCTTCCACCCACCCTCATTCCCCTGCCCCACTCCTGCTGAGGCGGGGGGAAGTGGCCGTGGTGGCTGGGGCAAGAGAGATGTCACCAGGCCAATGGCAGAGAAGGGAGAAGGGGCTTGTTGACTGCAAACTGTCCATTATGGCTCAGATTATAAGCATATTGCGCAGGGCTCTCTGCACGATGCCGAGGAATCCAATACGCTGAAAGGTTAATGCAATCAATTAGGGTGACAAGGAAGTAAAGTAAAGCCTTCGGAGTAGATGAAAAGGAGAGAGACAGAGAGGGAGGGGGAGAGAGCGTGTGCGCGCCGTGGAGTTGGGGGTGGCAGTATGGGTGGTGGGAAGGCCAGGAGGAAGAGAAACTAGTGGGATGCTGGGAGGGGGACACAGATACACAAAAGGCCAGGAGCCCAAGGAAAGAGGGCAGTAAGAGAGCCGGCAGCAGAAGCAGCAGGAGTGGGAGCCAGTGGACACAGATCTGGCCTCAGACCTCCAACTGCTGCCCAGCTTCGTCTTCCCTCCCCCTCCCCCGGCCTCCCTCCCCCGCCAGCTCCTCTAGAGCTTGGAGCCGGGCTCCCAGATCAGCTCCCGGCACCAGTAACAAGTCAGAGCTGCCTTGGTCCCTGCCCCTATACGGAGCAAGGGCCCACCACGTAACTTCCGGGGTCTTCTCAACTGGAACTACAGCCTAGTTCCCACCTCCCCCAGAACGGCCCACGTTCAAACTCAGACTCTTCCCTTGGCCTGCATCACTCCCAGCAGCACCCACAAACACAACCTTCATGACTCTCCCCCCAGCACCTAGTTCCTACTTGCAACAGCCTGGGAAGCAGAGAGCATGGTGCAGGATGCCGTTTGAGAGAGAGCGGTGCCCAGGGAACTTATGCGATTTCCCAGAGCCCTGCAGCAGAGGACCCTGCACTGACCTGAGAACCCCAATGCCCCTCAGCCCACCACCCGTGGGGCATTTCCTTCCATGGCGCCCACTGGAGTGAGGAGACTCTCGTTCACCAAGAAGTCAGGCTCACAAGTCCCTGGGCAGGGGTGGGGAACCCCTTAGAATCTGCCCAGGGATGGCTAGGGCTCTGGGAGGTGAAAAGCTATGAAGGAAGGAGGAAATGTGAGTTTTTCCTACCTGTCAGGCCCCAGGCCAGACACCTTTGACCACATTAACTCACTATTCCCAGTAACTCTGTCTGCAGAAGTAGCTGTTCTGGGGGTGTCTGGGTGGCTCAGTGGGTTAAGTACCCAACTCTTCATTTCGGCTCAGGTCATCCTCTCAGCGTCCTGAGATCCAGCCCCGAGTCAGGCTCTGCACTCAGCAGGAGTCTGCTTGGGATTCTCTCTCTCTCCCTCTCCCTCTGCTCCTCCCCCTACCCATCCCTCCCACAGGCACACTCCCTCAAATAAATAAATCTTAAAAAAAAAAAAAAAAGTAGCTATTCTGCTCACTTTACAGAAGAGGAAACTGGATGTGAGAGCTTAGTAAAGGCTAAAGGCTATGCAGGGCTCCTGGGATGGGATGCCAAGCTCTCAGGAAATGGTGGCTGGGAAGGGAAGGCAAGCCTGGACTTCTAGGTGGGTGGGACTGAGCAGAGAACAAGACCCTGAGGAGGGCAGAGAGAGAGAGGGCGGGCCCCTAACAGACCAGATCTGCAAATAGCCCGCAGCCCCTCAGAGCAATCCCATGAAAGACAAGAGCACAGGGCAGATGACAGTCAACACTGGACATACTTAATGCCAGGAAAATACACTTAAAAATGGTTACAATGGCAATTTTCATGTTAGATATATTTTGTCACTTAAAAAAAAAGAGCAGAGGTCAGGAGATAGCAAACTTTTGCTAAAGGGTTAGAGAGTAAATATTTAGGCTTTGTGGGCTAAACATTCTCTGTTGTAGCTGCTCAGCTCTGTCACTGTAGAGTAAGCCAAAGCCACCGTGGATATGCAAATGAGTGGGCGTGGCTATGTTCCAATAAAACTTTATTTACAAAAACAGGCAGTGGGCCTCCAGAAAATAGGATGCCATCCCACTGCCTGGGGACAGGAGTATCCAATCTAGACCTTGCCGAGAAATGGAGGGAAGGGCTGGGCAAAGGCCTCAGGTGGAAGTCAGGCTCTCATGACCGGCAGAGGATAGATAAAAAGAAGGGAAAGAACAAGCACTGATACGGGGGGACTAGATGTCCCAGAACCGGCCCCGGCACCTAGCCTGCCAAGAAGCCCTTCACTTTGCTTCCGATTCTCATGGATGATACGAAGGGGCAGATGGTGGTGACTCGGAGCCTCAACATTCTAGGAGTCTTGACCGCCACCAGAGAGGTGTTACGCTGTGGCTAAGAGGGGATGGGAGTGGGCAGCAGTGGGCCAGGATGGCCAGAAGGGACGCCAGGGGAGAGGGAGGCAAGGAGAGAGGCCCGGGGAGTGGAGCTGTAACCAGGGTGGAGCTGGCGGCAAAGGGAGGAATCTACGGGCCCCAGCGAGAGCGCAGGGCGCGGGCCGGGCCTGCCCTACACCGGCCGCCTCTGATCACGTTTTCAGGGCCACTGCCCGCAGGCACAGACAATGCTGGGGGAGCCTTTGAAGTCCGAAAGGGATGCCGCGGTGGGAGCAGCACGAATCTCCTCCCTGCCCCCCATCCTCCCCGGGGGAGGGGGCCGGCAGGACAAAACCCGGAGCCGGTCACAGCCAGGCCCGAAACGCGGGAGACAAAGGGAAAACAAACAGGTTTGGAGCCAGGCGCACGGTGCCCTGTCTGTCCCCCGCCCCGCCGAGCGAGGATGATGGATGGCTGCAGCCAGCCAGCTCGCCCGCCGGGCAGGTCCCGCTATTTACATAACACTGGCGTTCCACCGGTCACCTCTGACACCGCGCTGCCTGGGGCAGAGGCCTGGTGGCCCCCGACGTTCCTCGAGCCACTTGGGGACTGCGACAGCCTGTGGAGGCCCAGCCAGACCGGGGAAGCCCCGGGCTGGGGAAGGGCAGGTCAGCAGCCTGATCGGGGCTCCTCCCTACCAGCCACTCATGGAGGGGGGCGGAGGCCACGGGCCGGGTAGCTCCTAGGAGAGAGGCAGGGCTGGAGTTCTAGGGCTTTCAAGTCCACGAGGCTCCCCAAGAGCCACAAGCAGAGCTTCCAGGGACAGCCAGCAGCTGCTGCCACAGCGGGCAGACAGCACTGCAGAGAACTGGGGATGGCACCAATGGGCGGCCAAACCCTGGCACCAGGGATGCCTCTGCCCCACACCACCTCGGACACATTCCATGCCCACAGTCCACAGCCCACATGCCCCCCTGGCCCATTCCCAGCCCAAGAGCCAATCTGACATGTTCCTACTGGGGCCATCTTTTCTGGCCAGGTTCCAATGGGCAGTGTAGCTCCAATCCCCACTCTCCATCTTCCCAGTACCCCCGGGTGCTCCGCGCGACTGGACCCAGCCCAGAGTGACACCTGTATCAGGTCACCAGTGAAGGGGGGAGGACACAAGGAACAGGGAGGGGTCTCAGGCTTACCTCGTAACGGGTCCTAGAGGCTCCTCTTTCAGAGTAGGGGCGTCACTTCATCCTGGGGAGGGAGAGAGAAGATCCCTGTTAGTCTTTCATTTCATTTCATTCATTTTCTTTCATTTCATTTCATTTCATTTCAGGCAGGATGCCCACAATTTCCCAGCGCATGCCCTCCAGCCTGCTCTGTGCCCAAGGGCTCCCTGCCACCTATGGGCCAAGGGGCTAATGCTCCAGGACCGGCGAAGGGGGTCAAAAATGGATTTTGGCTCACTTAAGTATATGGCAACCAAATTTTGAAAAAGTTCAGGAAGCATTAGGAGCCGATGCCAGGAGAAATAGGGTACTCGGGACACCCCTAACCAAAGAGAGAACAGCCAGACCCTACTGCACACGCATCTGCAGAGGCGGAGATAGCAGTGTGTGTATGTGGGGGGGGGGGGGGGCTGCAGTGGCTAAACCGAGGGGCCTGGGGACCACAGAGCACAGCAGCGCCCATTCCTTCATTCTCTTCCCCAGCCCCTGGGAATAAAAATGACAGATGCCAAGCTGTTCACTACAGTAAGTGGGAGACAGAGGGGCAAGGGTGGACCAGGGCCCATGGCACCAAGAAGCCTCACCTCCCAGAAACAGGCTATGACAGCACCTTCTACCCTGAGGTCCTACCAAGGAGACACAACAACCCACGCTAGGGGCCCACGTAGGGAAGTGGACACGGTCCAACAACGTAGAGGATCTTTAGCCAACATATAACTCAGCCAAGCTTGCTAGGCTCAGACCTTCCTGCCCAGAGCTTGAGTTTGGGAGACAGACTCCTGATATGGATAGAAAACCCAAGGAGCCCTCAGTCCCCCACCCGGACTCCCACCTCCACCCCCCCTGCCCCGGGGCCTCAGAACCCTAACCCACACTCGGCAACAGTTTTCTGTTTATTACGTTTTTTCCTCCCCACTCCCTCATTCGTGGCTTATCAATGATGCAAGAGGAATAACACCAATTTCCTTAGGCTGTGTAATCCCCAAATCAGATTGGGGGGATTGCAAGAGGTGAGGTGACCTTGTACGGGGCTCCCAGAATGCCACCCAGTCCTGCGGCCCTCCCTCTCTTGCCCAGGACATATTTAGACAGATAATGCTAATTGTACTTGACAAGTCCTCCTAAGGAGGCTGGGTCTTCTGCCAGGTTTTGTAGCCTTTGTTGGGCTGCCTGGGCAGAGGTGCTTACCTGGGCAGAGCCCACCCTGCCAGGCCCAGGGCTCTGAGGGACGTTGGGCAGTTGGGGAGGCTGCTCCCCCTGCCCCCTGAGGGGTGCCTCCTAGGCCCACCTGACCCTGAGGGTGAGAGGCTGGGGGTCAAGCAGAGGGCTGGGCTGACTGAGACAGGGGGCAGTAGAGAGGAAGGGGGAGGCTTGTGAGGTGGGAGAGTGCCCGTGGAAGTGCCAAAGAGGAAGAGGCCAGAGAGGGGAGCTGGGGGACACGGAGGCTGAGCAGGGCAGGGCTGCAGGGCAGGGGCTGGAGAGCGCAGTCTCCGCTGAGAGGTGCTGGGCAGGCCTGGCAGAACCCGGCTGCGCGTCCGCGCGTCCATCCCATGTTCGCTGCCTGAGATCTCTCCGGGCGCCCTGGCCAGCCTCCCTTGAACCCCCAAAGCCCCCCAACCCCGTAACTCCAGTATCTCCCTTCCACCACCTTTTTCTCCCCTCCCATCCTCCCCTGCAACTGTGCATTTATTAATTCATGAGGCACTAATTAGTTCTTTGTTTAATTTTGTGTTAAACAGACTGACCGGAATGATAACGACTTGCAGCACGGTGTTGCCGTCCCCAACCGCCCCCGTTTTCTGACAACAAGGGAGCGAGGGAGGCCGGAGCGCTGAACCCAAATCCCTCAGCAGTTGCACTTCATTAAGTCAAAATGTGACAAGAAGCTTAGAGAGCAACTTGCAGATCCAATCGCACACAACAATCGCAGGAAACTTTGCGGGAGTTGGCCCCGGTGGAGGAGGGAGGGGGAGGGGCAGGGATGCTGGCCGAGGGGCCGGCCCTAGGTGGCGCCTCTCACAGGCCCCTGGGGCAGGTGGCCTGCCACACAGGAGCAGGGAGGTCAGCTGGGTGCATTCTGGAACCCCAGTGGGAGCCCGAGAAGTCCAGCTTTGCCTCTCTTTTCTTCCCGCCTGGGGCATCTTCTGTCTCTCTCTGCCCCCCACTGTCCCTGACGTCTGGTCTGGCCTGTGTGAGCTAGTGGCCGGGCACACCCAGGGCCCCACAGAGGACTAGAAGAGCTGCTGGGGCTCAGGAAGGGCTTCTTCAAGGCCAGGGGACAGATACAGAGGGGGAAAACACAGAGGAGAGCAGGCGCCCCCACATTTGGCTAAGAAAGAGAAGTAACGTGCTCAGGGATCATGGCCGACGTGTCTCTTCTCTGCCAGCTGTCCAGCCACCTCCCCACTGGCCCATTCACCCATCCGACAGTCTTCATCCTAAGTACTCTGACCGGGAAACTGAGGACCGAAAGGTTGTATTCTGTGCCGAGGCGCACAGCAAATCGGATACAGAACCAGGTCCTGGAGCTTCCAGACTGGAGGCAGGCAGCTGAGCTAAGCAGGCCAACAGCCCAATGACCGGCTCCCTCCTGTCCACGTGAAAAAGCAGAAGCTTGGCCCCAGAGGTGTCAAGCCGCTAAGCCCATTGGCCCATGGCGTGAGTGAGGATGGGTGGGATCGCAATCAAGCCAGCCCTGCCCCAGTGTGAAGGCAGGGCCCCTGCCCTCCTTTTATACCTGGCCCTAATTTCCACAGATGTGGACGATGTCTTCTGTGAATGAGAACATGGGAGGGGTGCGAGGAGGAGAAGAAGAACAGAAGTGCACAGAGAAAGTTGCCACTTATGTGCCTTGTGTGCCAAGAGTCTATTGCCTTCTTCCCATCGGCCACTGCGCCCGCCAGGTGTGGCCCGACCCTCGCTGTGAGAGCTGTCTTTCGGAGGCCCACCCAGCCGGCCCACGGGCCCCCCAGCTCAGCCTGGCCTGCCTTCGCCCGGCCAGTGCCGGAGTGCAGTGGTCTCTCCCCGAGCCTGGCAGCCCTGGGCTGGCTTCTGTTAATTTGCTGTCAGGCTGCCTAAGCAAACCAATTAAAACTAATCATTAATTATAAAAGAGAGTGAGAAGAGTAGAAGAAAGAGGAAAAGGTGAATGTCTGAGGTGGGAAGGAGGAAGAGGGAACTGGGAAGGAGAGGGGGAGACCCCCTGAGGGCCAGCGGGGAGCTCTGGGAGGGGGGGTGGTGGGCCAGGGAATGGGATGCTCGCTGGAGGCTCCTCCAGGCACAAGGAGGGTTGGGGTGGAAGGAGGGCTGGATGGAGGCCAGAGGGGCTGCCACGGGTGAGAGGGTGGAGGGACAGGCTGGGAGAGGAGGGAAGGGGCAGAGGGAAGGGTGAAGAAGCTGCTGTGCCAGGCATACCGGGACCTGAAGAGGCCTCATCCAGCTGCAGTCCCTTCTGGCTGGAGCCACCGACTATCATGGACTTGCCTTCGGAGTGTCTCGCCCACGGCTCCCCAGCCCCATATTTATGAGGCTCAGCTGATTATGCAGCACCAGGCCAGGCTCCTTGGCCCTGCCGCCCCTACCTGCTCCCCAACCCTCTCAGGCCACGGAGGCTCGGGGCAGCTGTCGGCCGCCCATCTACCCCCCAGTGCTGTCCCCTGCCCCTCCCCCACCCTCACACACACCCTCTCCACGGCCCTTTCACAGGGGCTGAGGCCATGTCAGCCGGCAGCTTGGGGAGGGGGGCAGCTCAGACAACAAGGGGCAGTGTCATGGAAACGGGCACTTTCCCCGAGAAATATTCTGTTTGGCCTCCTTCCTGCATTGAGGAGCTGTCAGGAGCCTGAGTGAGAGCCACACCACCCCGGGACCAGGCGTGACAAAACCTATTTTCTGCCTCAAATTTGATTGATTAAAAAACTTTTTAGGAAAACCATGTTAAAAGAGTGAAAGAGAGAGAGAGAGAGGGAGAGAGAGAGAGAGAGGGAAGGGAGGGAGGAAGGGAGGGAGGGAGGAATAGAGGGGGAAGAAAGAAAGAATAGAAAGTTCTGCCAGGGGAGCAGGGCCAGGGAGAGAGAGGCTGCAGGCAGGCAGGGGCTGAGCAGTTAGCCGGCAGACGCCCCAGGGCATGTGTGTCACTAGGACAGCCACAGACGAACCAGGCAAGACGGAAAGGTCAAAGGAAGCCCGACTTTTACACAGTGGTTAGCGGGACAAAGAGGGGTCCAAGGGCTCTGCATAATCCAGCAGGTGCCTGTCTCCTCTTAGGGAAAGGGACCTAACACCTCAAGGCAGGCAGGGGGCAGGTGGGGCGGGCGCCCAGCACCAGGAATCCGAGCAGGTCCCTGGATTGGCTCTGGGGGGCGGGGGTGGGGGCTGGTTTCCAAACACAGTCTGGGCTGGAATTTGGCCAGAATCCTGAAAAATCTGTACAGGGTCAACAGGGAGAGAGGGTCTAGTCGTTTGGGGGCAGGAAAGGGGTTTGCCCACCTTGTTCTGTCAAGTCCTGGCTCAGGAAATGTGTTCAATAAATACATAAATGAAAAAGCAGGGAAGTACTCAGCTGACTCCCACCAGCCCCGGGGCCTCTCACTCGCCCTCTCTGCCTTAGACATTCCCTGCCCAGGCCTTGGCCCCTTTGCCGGATGCTGCCCTGAAAGGTCCCCATTCCTGGCTTGCCCTCTCTCTTCTTCCTGTCTCAGAAACTGAGACCAGCCTTGCCGGGACTCAGCCTGTGATGGGAGGCCCTGCCTTACCCTCTCAGGCTTCCAGAAGAGGAGTCGGCCTCCCCACCCCTCCTGAGACCCCACAGGAGGAAGAAACTCTTCCATTTCGTGAAAGCCCTGTCTGACCATTCAAGGCAGAAGTGCCTGAGACCTTCCTGGTGGGGCCCATCCTCTCCCTAGTAAGAGGGATCCAGGTCGGCGGCTGGGTTTGCTCTCTCCCCTATCTGACAGCCTTGAAGGTCAAGACGAGGAGTCATTCTGGCCAGAGTGTCAGCAAGAAGGTTTCCTGGGAGGAGTGCTCGGCAGTGTCCAATCCAGTCTTTGCCACCTCGGAGCTCAATGAGGGTAAGGCAGTGCCTCCTTGGAAAGACGGTCCAATTCTGCCAGAGAGATGCACAGAAAGCCAACAGCTGCTCTGGGTGTCACCCAGCCCCTCTGCCAGGTAAATCGACCCTAGATCTCTTTCTGTCCCCCGCTCCACAGTGGGCTTAGGAATTCAGCGAGTGCATACTGTGTGCAGGGGCACGGTGCTAGGCATAAGGAAGAGAAACTGTCCAGCATGTGGGAGCAAGAGCAGAGTCAGGGAGGTGGGGCTGGAATCTTGCCTCTGTCACTTAGAACCACGGGATCTGGTAGGGCAGACTACTTAACCTTTTCCAGGCCTCAGTTTCCTTAATGGAAAAGTAGGAACAGAAGTCCCCACCTCAAAGGCAGTTGGTTCAGTGAGTCTTTCTTATCTACTACGTGCCGGATACTGTCCTAGGCCTAGAGGACTGTGGGAAACCAAAGACAGTTCTCACAGAGCTTCTACTCTCATGGTGGTGGCAAAGATTTGCTGAAATAATGCGCAACGCTATCATCTGACACACGGTAAGTGCTCAATATACATTTCCTGTTACTAACTTTCAGGGTCCCCACCTTGAAGAAGCTGGGGAGAGATCCAGGTATATATCCAAAAGAATGGAAAACGGACCCAAATAAATGAACACGGATGTTCATAGATGCTCTCTTCACAAGAGCCAAAAGGTGAGCAGCAACCCAAATGTCCGTCAACGGATGGCTGGATAAACAAGATGAGGCAGAGCCACACAATGAAATATTAGTCAGCTGTAGAAAGGAATGAAGTTCTCATACACACTACAACATGGATGTGCCTCGAGAACATGCTAAGCGAGAGCAGCCAGATGCAAAGGGCACATATCGTACAATTCCACGTACACGGAATGTCCAGGACCGGCAAATCCATGGGCACAGAGGGCAGGTCAGTGGTTGTCAGGGGCAGGGCGAAGGGGGACTGGGGAGTGGCTGCTAACAGGCATAGAGTTTCTGTCCGGGGCGATGAATGTTGGCATTCATGTTGGCAAGGGTTGCACAACATCATGAAGGTGCTTAATGCTACTAAATCGTAGAGTTTAAAATGACGACGATGGTAAATTTTAGGTGACGTGCATTTTACCACGAGGTAACGTAAGAAAGCCGAAGAAACAGTGGCAGCAGCAGCCCCAGCAGCTTGAGAAAGGGGAAAGATAGTCCCCACGTGGCAGCTCAGCATAGGTATTAGATAAGCCAAGCAAGGGGGTGGGAAGGTGAATCATCACAATTGCGGATGGGGCCCGTCCTCCTCGAGAATGGCGTGCACCCTGCCCAAGGAATTCCTAGGCCTCTGTGAGACGCGCTTTGTGACCGCCGAGGGAAAAAAGACAATATGGAAAGGCAAGGGTGGCTCCAGGGACGGGCCTCCCCGCAGCCTACGTCACTCAAGAGCCTAGGATTCCGTGATGCTACCATTCCCCTGCGCACACGCGGCGCATCCCGTCTAGTGTGTGGATCCCAACGAGCACGGCCCCGGCCATCCGTCTCCGCCAGGCTCCCCTGGTAACTTTTGCTGCTACTCAGCCACTTGGTGTGACAAGCTGTCCTCCGGGAGGGGAAGGAGGGTCTGGATCAAGGACTTCCCCACCCACAGGGCTCTGGGACCCCCTCCCAAAGTATGGGGTTCCACCTGGCAGGGAAAGCCTAGGATACCAGGAGAGCCAGGCCCTGGGGGCAGCCCCCCGAGCCCTCTCCCCGCCCTCCTGCCCACATCCTGAATGCGTGTGCACACAGAAACCCCTGCCTTGGCCCGGGAACTGTCAGGAGATCAACAAACAAAAGCTGCTTCTTGACAGGGAGTCATTTATATTTTAGCTTCGTTCCATTATCCTAACGAATCCTTCATCAGCAGATGCAATATTAACAGCAGAAAATCAGCTCATTACATCCGGGGGGAGTTCATCAAGACGGCAATCATGTATGCAGCTCCCCAAGCCTGCAAGCGGCCAGTGTGGCTGTTATTTATTTATTTTGTTAGTTATTTATTTAATTTGGGGGGTTCTTTCCACATAATTGCGCCGCATCTCAGATCTTTAATAAATAATTTGTAGGTCCTGAACTGCAGACAGCTTTGTTCTCTGCCATGAGAGCCTACATTAGCCAAAATATTTACCAATATTTAGAAGTCATTAGAACCGGGAGGAAGTGGGGAGGGGTACTCTGTTCTTCCACAAACAGCCTGGTTTGGGGCTAAGGGGCTTGGTCCTTGCTCCGGTCCTCAGACCCCATCTCCTGGTCTGAGAGGAGCTGTTCTGGATGGGATGCTGCCGCAGGGCAGGCCCGAGTCACTTGCTTGGGCTCACTTGGTTTGAGCAGGGGGGTTTCCTGGGAGCTCTTAGACGCACAGGGCACAGATGTACTGCGGGCTGCTCACAGCTGATGGGGCTGGCTGCTGGAAAGGCCCTCCTTGGCGCAGGGGCGAGCACCTTCGCATGGCATGCCGCAGCATCCTGCAGGGAAGACACTCCCTGGGTCTGCCCAGTGCTGGGGAGCTCAGTGAGGGAAGCCTGACCCCTTCCTCTCAGCTTTCCAAGCCTATGCCTTCAACGTCAAAGGACAGGAAAGTTCAGTGGGTCCAGAAGGCAGACCCGTCCCATTTTACAGATGCGAAAACTGAGGTCCAACCAACTTAATTAAGCTCTCTTCCCAAGGCAGTTAAGCCCTCTTCCCACTAGGCAGAGGCACAGAACCTGGGTTTAGACTCAGAAGGGGCTCTGCTGTGCCTCCATTGTTTGTTTCTGCTGGGCCCAAGGCTTCCAACAACACAGCCCCGGCCTTCCGAAGGCTCCTGGCTCCAACCCACAAGGCTGAAGTGGCCAGTGGGCCTGATGGGCACCCCCCGCCACCACCCCTGGGCTGGCCATGCTTTCACAGGTTTTTCCCAGCGGGGGCTGGATTTCTGCCCAGCCAGGAATGTGCTCCCAGGATGTCAATTCTAATCTCCCCAGCGCTCTGACAGAATTAAGCTCCAGTTTGTCCGACAACATCCCAAAGTTTCAGAAATCCAGGGCAGACTCTCTAATCAGGCTGGAGGACAAAGGTCTGGCCTGACCCTGTCACTTCCATTTACTCCTCCTGTCTGTCTCCTGGCTGCGGCCTTTCCACAGCTTCCTCCACCCTCTGCCCTTCCCTGGCCAGCTCAGCCCCCACCCTCTCCTCAGAGCTCCCCTGTTTCTCCGCCCAGCATTTCCCCTCTCTGGCAGTCGGGCTAATCCTGGGGGCTCCACTATCTAAAGCTGAGGAATTCCTAGGAGACTGACCTGCCACGGCACTCCGCCTGGCTGGCCTCGCCTTGGCTAGGGCCCCCTCCGGGTCACTACCTCTAGAAAGCACACTGGCTCGGCTCCTCCTCGGCTCGGCTGGTTCTCAAACTCTGCTTACCCTTGCCTCTGGTCAACCTGACTTTGGGTTCCCTGCAACTGCTCCTGAAGCATCCTCTGGCCTCAGCCAGCCTCCACCCTGTTTGGAGGGCCCTGGAAAGCCTTAGCCCTTTAGTCATGTTTGGGGACAGCCATGTGGGCAGAGATGTTCCTGCCTCAACCAACCCCTGAGGCACCAAGAGGGACACTGGGTAGAGGAAAGTAGCAGTAGCAGCCCTGGACCTGGGATAGCCAGGGCCCGTGGTAACCACCCCTAGCCCTTGGCTCTGCCAGGCCGTGGTGTCACTAGAAAGGGGTGAGGGGCCCGGGAGCTAGGGCGCTGGGCTAGCCGGGCAGAGGACAGCCCCCAGGAAGTTGGAGAAACAGAGGTGCCTCCTTTTCTACTACACACAGCACCCAACTCGCTCCCCTTCCACGTGGCTCTCATCTGGACCCAGAGAGGTGGTACCTGCCTCCGTTTCTGGAAGAAATCAGAAGAGGCACAGCACATGCAAAGAGGCGTTGTGGGGACCGCGGCTGAAATTCGGTCTGCTTACATCAAAAGGTGCATCGGGAGCCGAGGGCAAAGGGAGGAGCAGGGACAGTCAAGAGGAGTACTGGGTGCTGCTGCCCTTGAGCCTGTGCACTGGCCAGAAAGCCAGATCAGGGAGGGGCTCCCCAAGAGAAAGGGGCAAGAAGCAGCATCCAGGGTGAAGAGAGAAGGCTTGAGGAGGAAGAAACAGAAACAGAAATGCCATTCGGTCCTTTTGCTGACCCTCCAGGAGGTATAGAAATCTAGAGTGGCCAGGATAGGGGGCTCCCCCAGAGCCACCCAACTGGCAGAGAGCTCGGAATGTCCTGGAATGTCGCAGTAGGCGGAGCCTGCCAAAGCACCTCCAGCTTCCTCCTGTGACCTGGGCCGAGACTTGACCTCCCCTCCCCTGCTTCTTTGGCCGCACTTTGCTTTACGGAGGGGGGACCCCCTTTCTCAGAGTTGCAACTCCCCATGCCTGACGGTCTCTCCTGCATTCTGCCAAACACGTCCCCCTCCCGACGCTCCCTGCCTTCACCGGCTCAGCCAGCCGGGTGGCCTGGAGGATTCACCTTGAGATTGAGGAGGGCTGGTACGGCAGAGGGATAGGAGGAGCAGATAAAAGCGGCCAAGGAGAATGAAAGGTCTCTTTCACCAGCTCTTTCCCTGGAAGAATGAAGATATTTCTTGTATTTTTTGCTGAAAACCAGAAAAATCTACAAAGGCCACCAGTGGAGAATGGAAGAATGCCCGCCTGTTAGCACTTTCGAGAAAGCACCTGTATTCCCACTGCACCCATCACCACTCTCACCCCCTGCAACTCCACAACCCCCAAAACTTCCAAGTTTGCTTCTCTGCCCTTCCGCCTGCCTTGCCTTTTCTCCCTTGCTGTGCTGGGTGTTGGTGAGATGTTGGGTTTTTTCTTTTTTGCAATTTATCAGCAGATTGTGTGGAGCTGAGTGGTGTGAGCCTCACCCTGCTAAATAAAGCTTTGGTATTTCTGATAAAGCCATCAAATTCCTTATCACACTGACACAAAGTGCATTTAAAGAGACAGACACCCTGTCCCTCCCGCCCCACCAGCCCCTGCCCCCTCCACTCAGTTCAGATTTCCAGCTGCTCAGGCTCTTCTGGATCAGACACCAAATACAGCTCCTGAGGATGGCGGGGGGACAGGGGGAGAGGGGACAGGGTGGAAGCCAAGGGGTCACCTGCCCTCTCCAACTCTCACCCACCCGTGTCAGGGCTGCCGGCACCCAGACCACGGACCCCGGTCCACAGGGAGGGGCATATGTACTTCCTGCCCCAACGCTGGAAGCAGAAGGAAGCTATCAATAGAAATGTCCTACAACAGGGGATGTCCTCATAAACAGAACAATCCTGTGTTGGGACAACAGCCGGCAGCTGGAGGAAGAGCTCCTGGTGAGCTGCCGGACCAGCAAGGCTGCTCAGTTGCTGTGAACATGTCCGGTCACCTCGGCCACAGCAGTACCAAAGGGGGTGCCCTGGGTGCACCAAAGCGGGGTGCCCTAGCTGTGGCACTGTCCAAAGGGGGGTGCCCTGGGAGTACCAAAGTGGGGTGCCCTGGCCATGGCAGGACGAAAGCAGGGTGCCCCGGCCATAGCACTGCCAAAGGGGGGGGTGCCCTGGTCATGGCAGTGACAAAGGGGGGTAAAAGGAAGACCGAGAGGGGCCGCTGGGGCCCACTCAACACGGGGCCGACCTGCGTTCACATCAGGCTTGACTCCTCACCCTGCCCCATGAGGTGGGGTCAGATGAGGAAACCGAAGGTGGCCCAAGGCCACAGAGCCAGTGGCAGGCCCCAGTGGGGGCTCCAGCCCAGGCTGGCCAACAGCTCTGTGGAGTGAAAGACCCTCTTCCCCTAATTGATTTGCCAAGCTCACGTCCACCTCCTCATTTATGATCCCACGAAGACAGGCATTCCTGTGTCCCAGGCCCCCCGCCCCGCCACCTCCCCGGCCCTAGCTCGGCAGCCCAGGCCCTGCGCCCACACACAGCCTGTTGGTTTGAGGAATCAAATTTATTATTTTTAATTATTTTGATTTATCAAAGCAGCAGCTACAATCATATTAAACCAAGTTGGCTGCTTGGCATTTAACAGATACAGCTGCTGTAGGACTCCCCCAGACTCCATAAAACACCCGGCCTATCCACAGCCTCCTCAAGCAGAGCACCCAAGGCCCCTTCTCCAAGAACCCCAAATTTGAGGACCACTAGGCACCCCCACCTGCCCTGCCAGAAGCACATGCTGACAAAGTTGCTGAGGGCCAGACAGGACAAGGAACAAACTGGGCAAAGGTGCCAGGTCTTTGGGAAATGATCACATCCATCCCCCAGCCAGGGAGGCCCTTCCAGAGTCCTGACCCCCTGGGGAGTAGGCAGTAGACCCAAGCACATGCCCCCTGAGCTGGCCTTTGTGGGGGCCTGCCCTATCCCAGGCCTGTGTCTAGGCACTCAACAGAGATGAACCAAATTACCCCTCAGACCCTGCCCATGGGAGGAATGATTGGCCCCTTTTTGCAAGGGAAGAAATCCTGCCCAAGGTGCATGCTCATAAAAACAGCCAGGTCAGAGTCCAAACTGATTCATTTTGAATGAAAAGCCCTGGTTCTTTCTACCATACCTCCCTGCCTCCCCCTCAGACCCAGAAGCAGTGTTCCTGCCCAAGTGCCCTGGCTAGCGGAGGAAGGTGGCAAAAGCGAAAGAACCCTGAAGTTCAAGGTGATGGCCCAAGGCTGCACACACCGAACATTCAGAATCTGGGTGCTTCGGAGAAGGGGGTCCCTGAGAAGCAGCACTGTGGGGCAGGCAACACCAACCCAACAGCCTTCCACCTGACGCTCGGGCCCACTGCAGGGCACAAGGATAGGCTGGCCCGCCTTTCAGTTGGGGTGGGGGGAGTTGCACAGGTGGGCGGCCTCACAGCTCAACCAGGGAGCTGGCCATGCCCTCGGGGCCAGCCCAATCCCTAGGGAGCCCAGGAGCCCAGGGAACTGCATGGCACCAGCGGGGTGTGGGAACAGGTAAGTGGGCACTTCACAGTTCTAAGCAAAACCGCACACCAGGAGCGTGGGTAGGCCTGGAACAGACCCCTCTGGTTCAGGGGCCCACAGAACCCACAGGAGTCAGCCCCCTGCAAGTCTTGTGAACGTGGGCAGGGCTTTCTCCGCGGGGTGAGGGGAGGCAGCAGTGCTGAGAGTCTCAACCCACGTCCTCCGATTTCATACGCGGACGTGACAGTCAGCTGCCATCAAACCAGGAGCCAGACCCCACTGGTTCCCACGGCCCGGAAGCCCCACAGCCTTGGGTGAAGAGCGTGGCTGTGGCTGCATGTTCTGAACCCTGATGGCACCATGGGCACCTTATCCGGCCCCTCTGAGGTCAAGTTTCCTTATCTATCAAATGCATGCGCTGATAGTGCCTATCTCAGAGGGTGCGGTGAGGATTCGGGGAGACAGTGAGTACCAAGCTTAGCCAAGTGTCTGCACATTTCCTATGTGCAAAAAGTGGTGGCAGTCATCCTTGTTGTTCTCATCATCATCATCATCATCATCACCTGAACACCTAACCAGGATAGGGCACAAAATCATCATCATCACTTAAACACCTAACCAGGATAGGGCACAAGGGATTGTGGCTTTAGGCCCAGTGAGGGCAGAGAGGCTGGGACGTAAGTTAGATGTTGCTGACCGGCCTCACGGCTGTGCTCCTCAAAGAATCCAGGGGAGGTCTGAAATGTCTAGAGGAGGCTGTCCCTGGTGCCTGCCCAGCACACTGGCATGAGCAGCCCACAAGGACCTAGAGTTAAAGGCAGGAGGGGGAAACCAGGATGACTTTTGGCAGTCACATTTGCCTATCAAAAACTCTACATTCACTCAGCTTTCCCGGGCAACTCATGCCCTAATATGGGCCCAGTGGCTTTCTGGGTTATTTCGAGTGCTTGTGATAATGACTCCAGGCTTTGCTTCTACTGCCCCCAGAAAACTTTCCATGTGGGGACCGGGAGGATGGTGGGTGCAGGGAAGCCCAAGGTCAGAGAGCATGCAGAAAGGGGGCACAGATGGGTAAGCCAAGGGGAAAGGAAGAGCAGGAGGCTGGAGGAGCGGGCTGACCCTGAGGTCAAGGTGGTGGGTGGGACAGAGAGCTGGGCAAAGCAAGCCAAGATCCCCAAGACACAGGTGGGCACTGAACCACTCCCCTTGCCCACTACTTCCTGCCCTTGCGAAATGCACCCAGAACAGCAGTCAGGATGGCACCCTGCCTCCTCGTCCACATCTCTGGTAGGAGTCCCCTTTGCACAGGGGCCAAGCCGGCCTCCTGGGCAACCCTGCGATTCCTTGGGGCCCCTGGGCTCCTGAATTAATTTACACATTAATGATCTTCTGCCCAAGCTTGGCCCATGGACTCCAGACTGCACAGGGTTAACTCAGACAGAGGGGCTGGCTTTGCCTTCACTCTACCTCAATTTCTACTGCACCCATCACCTACCTCCCCCACCCCCTGATCTTAGGAAAAAAAACCCATCAAAATAACTATTTTATGTCTCCAAATATGCAGATCATTTTCTTTAATGAAAGATGCTTGACGTCTCCGATCCAATTAATATGCAAATGCAGGAGAGGATTTATTTGTGACATTCTGTCTGGGTGAGAGAAAACAAAAAAGGCCTGTTAACCAAAACACTAATTGCTGTGACTGATTGTCACATATCATCATTTTCATAGGATCTCCTCCATTCCTAGCTCTCAGGGAGCTCGAAACCAGGACTTGTCCACGTAGGCATCCAGGAGAAGCAGGGCAAACCGGCTACCTGCCTGTGTGGCCCCTCCCCACCAGGCCTATGTCAGGGACCAACTGAGGGCAGATGCTCTGCCTGCTTCTGGTCCCCTGGGGCAGCCGCTGACCCTGATCTTCTACAGGACTTTGCAGGTGACTCTCCCTTCCTACGTGCACTTCATTCAGGCGCTGGCCCGCAAACCAGGGAGAGGGAGGCTGGGTTGTCTGTTGGGTCTGATAGGCTGGGGGAGGCCTCAGGCAGCACACCTTCCTGCCTCGCTCCCGGCCAGGTGCTTTTTTGCCTTCTGTTCCCCCCCTCTAGGAAGTGTTCAGAGGAACAAGAGGGACCTCTTTGGGTCCTCTAGGCGCCCACCCCTGACTCTCTTCCCTTGCTTCTCCAGATGTATCTCTCCCAGCACTTGTTGAGAGAAGACACCTAGGGAAACTGCCCCGTGCTGCATGGTGTCCTCCCCTTAACACAGGGGGTCTATGGAAATGTTTGAGGATGGCTGGGCACGCACGCCGGCTAGGCAGAAACCTGCACGTCAGCCCCCTGGGGCGCTGAAGGGGGTGGGTTAGCTGCCACAGCCTAGGGACCCCTGAGCCACTTAGACCCCTCAGCAGGACCATGGGGCTTCCTTTTCCTTTAGGGGGAATGGGGAAGGGAATGAGTGTTGACAGGCATCCTTATTACCAAAGGCCAGGAGGAAACTGGAAAAGACGGTTTTTTGCTCAATATACCAGGTGAAGGACAAGAGGGTTCCAGGTGTGATGCAGTTCCAAACTCAAGGCCAAGAGGGAGAAGGAGATTCACCCAAGCACTCTTCTTTCCCACTCAAGGGGCCAGCGGACCAGGGAAGACTGGAGGGCACAGCCTTGGGGCTCAGGAGCTTGCAAGGCTGGTCTCTCACCATTTGGACTCAAACATTCTGGACCCTCAGAAGGCCTCTACTACCTTCCTGCCTCCTCCCTAGAACTCCCCCGAGTTCCCAAGGACATTGAAAATGGGGGGTTGGGGAGCCAGTGTTGGCAAGGCTGAAGAGCCACGAGGGTCCCTGAGCCCCGCTGTGGGTGCTGGGCACAGCTGAGGGCACAGTGAGGGACTCTGTCCTCATCCTGCAGGGCAAATCCCACTGAGGGCCAGTGAAGCAACCCCCACTTAGTGGGCACCAACGCAGATGCGCCTAGGGCTCTGAGGTTGTCCCCAGCGGGCCCGCGGTGGCGGTGGTAGGGACGTGGCTCCATCCCAGTTGACTCCCATCTCAGACGTGCCCCTCTCCTGTCCTGGCCCAGCTGCCCGCCTCTGGCAACTCCGACTCGGGCCTCCAGGAAAAGCCGGCGCCATGGCAGCACGGGGCAGACACTCTCCCCCCAGGAGGCCTGCCCCCGCACCCCAGGAACAGGCTCAACAGGATGCCGTGCGGGGGAGCTTGGAAGCCTTCCGGGAAGAGCGCAGCCCTGGCACCAGTCCCGCGGGGAAGGAGGTGAGCTGGGTCTGCCACTCTGTCTGCTGCTCACCTGACTCGCGCCCACGGCGGCTAAGCACCAATGGGGTGTGCGTGGGCGCAGACGGGAGGTGCACATCATGGCGCCAGGAGCCAAAGGGGGAAGGGCAGGCGGCTGGGGAGTGGCAGCAGGTTGGCTGGTCAGCTGAACAGGGCTCTGACTGTAAGCCCCCGGTGGGAAGGCCCCACCTGCCAGTGGGGAACCAGAGGAAGGGTCCTCCCGAACACTGAGCCTGGCTTTCTCCTGGCCGGAAGTGCCCACTTTCCCCTTGGCCTAGTCTCCACCACCAGCTCGGTGAGAGGGGACAGGCCTTGTTCTTACTTTGCATGTGTCTACCCCACAGGCACTCCCAGGCACAGCCTGTGGGGCACTGGGGTGCGGGGAACATCGATATGGTCTCCCGGTGCCGTGACTTAGAGTCCCTTTAAAACCAACCCATCTTTCCAGTAAACCATCCCATAAAACAAAGGAGTACGTGGCTGTGGCCCTGAGCAGTGTGTTAAAGCCAGACGCCTACCCCTATCCCACTGTCTCATCCTTCCCCTGGTGCCCAGCCTGGGAGCAGAGCACGCCCAGCCGCAGATGACAGCCCGACCTATGGAAGGCCTGATGTCCAAGTTCAGGTCAAGATAGACCAGCTTCCTGGCACAGGGCAGAGAGGCCCTGCCCTTTGCAGGTGCCCTTGTCTGGGAAGGTCAAGACCCCAGGGCACCAGACTGGAAGCTCCCTCCATCCCTTAGTCTTCCTTGGCCCCATCTCCCATTTTTTCCCCCTGTGGTATGGGTCCAGAACCAGACACCTAGAAAACTTGTCTGATTGTTGCATTTCCCCCAAATTCCTTCCACAGCCTGGCTACTCCCACAGTCTGCTTTATGCCAGATGCCGCAGGTGGCCACCCCGTTCAGCATGGCCTCGGCTCCATGTACCTTTCTGCGGGACCTTGGGGTTCTCATCAAGTCCAAACCACATCAGACTGGGCCAACCCCAGGCTCACACCCAACCCTGGGGGTCTCCTACGGTCTCCCAGATCATTCAGGTTCTTGGTGGGGAAGAGACTAGAATCTGTTTCCCGAATCTGAGACCTAGGAGCTCTTTCACCATGGGTCACTTTCAGAGAGGTAGAAGCGTCCCCCCATCTTTGCTGAAAGGGGTAGAAGGTTAATGCCATACTAGCTTTAAAAATACCCCAGCATACAACCCATGGGGTTAGAGCAAAGGCCACGGTCAGAGCCGGACTATAAATAACCAGCAAATCATTTCCCAGAGCCGCGGCCCCCTCCCCAGCACCAAGAACCTTTCTGAGGAAATCAAAGTGAACACAACTGTTACCAAGTCACTACTAAAATATTTACCAGCCTGGCGAAGTGCCGAAGGTGCTTGGCACCGAGTGTTTGCTTATTTACAAGGCTGTTTTAAAGGGTAGAAAGCAAAATAAGGTAACCTGAGCTATTAAATGGAGGGGCCAGGTGGTACCCACCAGCTGTCATATGTCCCAGGCACATGGGGGCTGGAGGAGCACTGGCAGAGTCCCCTAAAATGGGCCAGAAAAGCAAAGAGGCAGGCTTTGGAGCTCCAGAATAACCCAACCAGCAGAGGGGGCTCGGGGTTATAAGTTGGGGGGGTTTCTCCTTGGCCCCAAACACCAGCTAACACAAGCCCCCAACCTGCTCCTGGACTTCTGCATCCACACTCAGAGGGGCAACAGGGGTCACTGCCCTATCTCAAGGGGGGTACCCAGGCAAGGAGAGGGGAAGCAGAGGAAGGCAGGCAGTGGGGCCCCTAGAGGATGCCATAAGGGGACCCAGGGGGACCTGAGGAAGAGAATGTACTCAAGTGTTCTTGTCTTCCTCCTCTTCCTCTTTCTTTGAAGTTCCCTTGTGGTTTGAATTTCATTTTGATTTTCTCAACTTTGGCAGATTGGAGTTGAAATAACCTACAAATTACTTAATGTGTTGTAAATCTGGGGGAATTCAGGAGTAATGGGGACCACATGTTGGCCTGAAGGAAGCCCATGGAGGGCTGAGGGAAGGCGGCCCTCACAGACACACAGGTGGCTGTCCCAGGCAGGGACACTGGTTGCCCGCGGTCCCCTGGAAGGAGGGGGTGTGGGCTCCCCTCGGGGTGGGGTAGCATTCCCTAGGGGGCCGGGGAGCTCCGGATGGACACAGAGAGAACATGTTAAGACGGCAGACTGACCAAGTCGCTGCCTGGGGCAGCCTGGTGACCGTGGACAGGGGGCAGCCAAGTAGGCCGTGTGCCAGGTGCCCGCCAGGCCCCTTGGCTTCACCAAAGCCGCTGTGCTGGCCCTGCTCCCCTCTGGCCTCCCGCTGCATGTGTGTGGCTGTCAGCTGAGCTCCCCCCACCCTCCACCCCCCCCCCGCCCTCCCTCTTCAGCAGATTTCTCTCAAGTACTAAGCCATATGGTTCCAGTTAAGCTCCATATTTTTCCTTGTCGATTGAAGAGACACACTTTCCTCTTTGCCAGACAGTTTGCAGATTGCTCTGTTGGCTCAATTTCTTATTGGATTTCTCAAAAAACCTGACATTTTAAATTAATTTACAGCCACAACAAAAAGAGTTCAGAATTTTAATGGTGTTGTAAGTAATTTTTAGGTAATCCACTCCAGATTTTGATATTAACCTTTGAAACTGGAGTTCATTCAGCTACTATGTTACAATACCCAGTCAGATTCCAGGCCTGGGGGAGGCCAGGCTGGGGTAGAAGGCAGAAGCGGGGTTCTGGGGGAGCCCTTTTCTGCCAGGAAACCCCAGAGGGGTGGTGCCTGCGGAATCCTAGATCAGTGAGTGAGAGTGACAGAGGGCACGGAGGGCATGGCAGGGGGTCTGTAAGGCAGTGGGGCAGGTGCTGGAGAGTAAACATGGGGGCAAGAGGACCTACTGAATATTCTAGAAGGATCAGCCAGACTCAGCAGGGGGCAG
Source organism: Mirounga leonina (assembly GCF_011800145.1). Classification (NCBI taxonomy): domain Eukaryota; kingdom Metazoa; phylum Chordata; class Mammalia; order Carnivora; family Phocidae; genus Mirounga; species Mirounga leonina. The sequence continues at coordinate 86,330,947 of NW_023270447.1, read as the reverse complement.
CATCCCCAGAATCCCTCAGCAGGAAGAGCACGGCTCCAGGTATGGGGTGTGCGGTATGAGAGAGGCTCCACCTCAGTGCACCAGGAAATAATAATGATAATAGTAATAATAATGGTGACAGCTAACATTTGCTGAGCTCGCTGTATGTCAGGCGGTGTATTAAGTGCTTCACCGGCTCTGGCTCATCCACTCCTCAAAACCACCTCTGGGGTAGCTACCGTCACTACTTCTCCAGCTACAAACACCGATTGCCTCGTTAAGGTGTAGTGAGGGCTTACCGTATCCCAGGCGGGCCGAAGCCCTTTATACCCACTACCTCATTAAAGGATAACAGAAACCTGAGAAGGGAGATAGGCTATTCATATCCTCATTTTACTGAGGAGGCAATGAGACTCTGAGAGGTGAAGCCAGGCCTCCCGCGTTTGGCCGCTGCTGACCAATAGCCAGAGAGTTCTGGGACCCCCGCCCGTCCTGGCTGACCCTGCACCCTGTGGCTCCCTTCCCCCCATGCTACAGAACAGCGCCATCGTGCTCCTTCCAGCTGGGGCTAGAGCGAGGCGGCGAGGAGGTGTGGTCCTCCAGGCAGGCCAGGCTCGGGCCTGCCGGATGCCACCTCTTCCCCGTGCTGCTTCAGGCTCAGCCGAAGGCTGCACGCCAATCCGGACAGAGGAAACTCCAGGCATGGGAGAGGAGCCCTCGCCAACGTCTTTACTAGGCTCTGGCACTGAGCGGCCCCTGCCTGGGTACGGTGCCAGCTTACTACACCAGCAGATTGTTCACATTCCTTCCCTGCAGGAGCTTCCCAGGGCACCCATGAAAAGAGATGCAAAGACAGAGCCCCGGCCAAGGCTGTTCCAGTCCCTGGAGGGTCCTCATGCCAGCAGTGAGCCAGGGCTCGGAAGGGAGGCCAAAGACAGGCTGGACAGGGCCTGCCCTGAAACCAGGGTGTCTTTCTTGGCCTTCTCCCTGTCTTGGGGGAAAATGGCTCAGGGTGGGAGTCAGCCCCTGCCAAGCCCACTGAGATGTCATGTAAATAGTGCTGTACGGGGCCTCAGGGAGCTTCCCGTCATCAAAGCTAGGAGAAAGGAGAGAGTTGACGGCTGGGTGGGGGATGGGATGGAAAGGTTTTCACTTTACTGGCCCTGCGCGTGAACAGAGCCCCAGAGCACACGAGCGCGAGTGCGAAGGACCACGGACTGAAGTGCAGGCAGAGAGGGGAGCGAGCCAGGGTCAAGACCTACAACCTGTCAGGGAGGGCGGAGGGGGAAGCAAGAGGGCTGTGGGAGAACTGGGCAGAGGTAGCGGGTGGCCCATTGCAGTTCCAGGTCTGGGGGGAGCTGGGCCACCTGGGTGTCTTGTGGAGCACTGACTACGAAGCCGTGAGGTATACATATGCCTTCCAAGCCCAGCCCACTGCCCTCAGGATAGGAAGTGGCCCTGGGACCCCCTGCTCTAGCCAGGCCATCCATCCATCCATCCATCCATCCATTCATCCACCCACCCATCCACCCACCCATCCATCCATCCATCCACAACCATCAGCTGTTTGCTTATTCTGAGTGCCAGGTTTTTGCAAGGCTTTGGAAGTCCAGAAAAAAACTAGCCCCTTGGAAACCCACAGACTCAAGAACCTCAGCCCTTTTATCCTCAGGGACCTGGGGATTCTGCATGGCCTAACGGTGCCAAGCAAATGCAGACCTGATGCCCACTCTCTGACAGGCTCTGCCCTCTTGGGTCCCCTCCTCCCTCCCCTCAGACCCCAAGTTGGATTCCTAGACTCCAAGAAGGAGAAAAACCTCCCGAGGTGCTAGGAACCATGAACTTCTGACCTTCTACCACTTCCATGGAGAAGGCCTGGGCCCCCAATTTCGGGGTGGTCGGCAGCCCTGAGAGTGAAAGGCTGGGCCTTGAAGCTGGCCTTTGCCTACTTCCCGAGCACAGTTCTCAGAAGGGCCAGGCAGCAGCTGCCCGTGCCCAGACTGTGCAGACCTTGGAACCTGTGGAGCCCCTGGCTAGTGGCCAGACAGCATGTATGAGTATCAGGGGGTGAGGTGGGGGGGTTGAGAATTCAGGCTTTCCATGCCCCCGGCACCATGCCAACACGTGGAAGGTTGAACTCACCCCTGGCGGGATGCCACGTGCCCAAGGAGTGGGCATCTGCTGGCATGGCATCGTATGAAGAACTAGGGGTCTTACCACTGCCTGTCACTCCGGGCTTTCCCTGACACGTCACGGGGGTAGGTCTGCTCCTTCCCTGCATGGCACGGAGTACGGAGGCCCCCAAATGTCCCTTTGGCATCATGCCCACCACATACCATGGGCCATCCCCATTGGCACCCGGCCGCACATGGAAGAACTCAGACACTCTGCTGGACCCCAGCCAGGCTCAGAATGGTTCTCCCTGCTGGCTCGAGGCCATAAACGGGGCATCTCTGCGTTTGGGCCCATGGTACCATCTATTCACTACAGCGGGCCAGAGGACTGCCCTACCTCCCACTCTGTCCACAGACAACCATGTTGGTCATTTTATGGACCATGGGTAATGCCAGAAGCCTTTGTAAAATTAGTTGCAACATACGTACTATATGTAAAAATTAAAATGAATGTCCTTCCCCTGCGGTCATTAGGACAATCCCATCCAAATGATTAAATTTTCATTTGTGTTCTGATTGAGGGAGCAAACCCCAGAAACTTTCTGAATTGTTCCCTGCCCCTCCCCCCCGCCCTCCCCGAGTTGTCTACTGGCCTCTCACTCTCTTTCCAAGTCTTTCTTTCTTGGCTTTTTTTTATTATTATTATTTTATTTTTTATTTCCCCCTCTTGGTCAGGTTAAAGCGCTCCTGAGGGGTGATTGACGGGGGTTGCCATGGAGACCCTGGCTTGAAAAAAAGCCTCGTTAGTTGCCAACTCTGTGTGTTGTTGTTTTACAACTGTGACCGACCGTCACATGAGAGGGGGGACAGCTGGGGGCCGGGCAGCACAAAGGGGAATGGCTTTTTAATGGAGTGCCTGGCCAGCGCTTGAAGACTCAATAAAGAGTTGCTGGTGAGTCCCCTCACTGGGCCTGGCCCAGCACACGGGAGCCGGAGGCCCTTTGTTCCTCAGGAGCTGGGATGGGAAAGTTGAGAAAACCAGCCACTGGGAGGTGAAAACAAGAGGCCTTCCCCCCCACCGCTCACAGGACAGCTATTTTCCCTCACTCTCAGGGTGCCGGGATCTAGGGGACAAAACCTAGTGTCTCGGACAGGCTGCCATGCTGGGGGAGGTGGCTGGGAGGCAGCTGGGGGAAGCCAAGTGGGGAAGCAGAGGGAGGAGAAGGGGGCGGCGGGCCTGCCTCTGGCTCCTGCATGCCCCCCCCCCCCTGCCCAGCCCCCAGAGTGAAGGCAGGTGGCCGCTGGGAAACTGGGCCGCTGTGGGGGCGGGGACAGGGGGAGCCCAAGCTCAACACAGGCTGCTCCCTAATGGGAAGCCAGGGGGCTGCAGGAGGATTTTCTAGCGGAGGACGAGACCGTACTGGAGTGATTCAGGCCACGGCCAGGAGGGTGCCTGCGTCCACGGACACAGACCGCAGGGTGGTTCCCGTCCTACGCCCCAGGCCACCAGCGAGGACCTTCTCGCTGTCTCTCCCCACGGCGGCTCTCGAAGGGGGCCCTGTCCCCGGACAGAGGCCAGGGGGCCCAAGGGAGGGGCTGAATCCAGCCAAGATCTTAGCCTTTTCTGAGGGCAGAGACCAAGTGCCAGAGCGAAACACTTTTCTTCAGCCCTGACCAGAGAGAGAGACGGAGACAGCGAGAGAGGGAGACTGGGGTAGCTAAGGGCGGCGGTTCTCAAAGTGTGGCCCACAGGCCTCTGGGGGGGTCCTGAAACCTTCTCATAATAATGCTAAGATGCAACTGCTTTTCTCACTGTGGCGACCTGGGCACTGAGGGTGGAAAGCAGCGGTAGGTAAAACCGAGGGTGTGCCCGCACCAACCAGTGCTCCGCAGTCACTGTGTTGGTCATCACCATGCCCTTGCATGGAAAGAAGAGCCATATTCACTTAAGAATGTCCTTGATGAAGCTACAAAAATTGTTAACTTTTATGAAACCTTACCCCCCGAGCATGTGTCTTTTTAACATCCTGAGGGACGAAAAGGGAAGTACACACAAAGCTCTTCTGCTGCGTCCTGACGTCCAGAGCTTGGCCTCAAGGTCGGGTACCCACGTGACTGCACCGAGAGCCACTCTTTTCACCAAACACCATTTTAACTTGAAAGAGCGACTGACAGGCAAACCCTGATTTTTCAGATTCGGGTATCTGGCAGACATTATCTCAAAATTGAACAAAGTAAGACTGTCACTTCAAGGGGGACACAAAACTGACAGTATTTGTCGCCAGTGATAAAATCTGAGCTTTCAAGTGAAAATGAGACTTTTGGAAAAAATCTCTGTGATCTCTACAACTTAACATGTCACTCATTCCAATGAGACCGGTGATGATACCAAGGAACCTCATTTCCTAAAACATCGTGGCATGAAACGTGTCGACATTTGGAAGATCTGCATTCCTCAGTGAACCAGTATTTTCTGAATGACCCATGCGTCAGGTTACAAAATCACGCGTTGAGAAATGATTCATTCAAAGCGCAAGGCAGACCAGTGGGTTTTAATGGAAGAGTGCGCAAAGTTCAGAGCTGTAGTTTCAGATTCCACACTACAACTGACCTTCGAGAAGCCATCGCTTGCCGAGTTTTAGTGTAATAGCAAAGAAGAACCTCCACCATGATCTGCAAAGTCCACTTCAATAGTCCTCCCTTTCCCAAATACATATCCGTGGGAAGCTGGATTTTTTCCACAGACTAACCAAAACAATATATCAGCCAGGCTTGAAGACAGAAGCACGTGTGAGAGCCCGGCTGTCCTCTGTTAAGTCAGACGTCAAAGAAACTTGCGAACATGGAACGTGATGCCATTCTTACTGTTAACGTGTTACCGCTGTTATCTTTACAGAAATTAATAAGTTTTGAATTTTTTTTCTCAGTTTTGATTTCTCATACGCTAAATATCAATAGCTATACGCCATATGAAGCCAAAGCTCTTTGGGGTCCTCAATACTTTTTAAGAGCATAAAGGGGCACTGAGACCGACGGTTCTAGAACCACTGGCTTAGGGCATGGGGAAGACAGGAAGAAGACAGAGGGCCTATGTGCTGTCGCACTTTGTGGAGCAGGGCTCTGGCAGGGATAATTCTCTGCCCCCATGGTTGGCCTTGGATCAGTAAGAGCCCTTGAGGAGAACTCCACATTGCATCCTATGGTGAGAGATACAACCTTGGGCAGGATGGTGACCTGGGTGAGATGGTTCCAGCAAGTATTAAAAGAACCACCGAGAGGCCCTGAGTGAGCAGAAGGAGAGGGAGAGGAGGCGGCCACTTCCAAGTTGACCGGGGGGGGGGGGGGGGGGGGGGGGGGGGGGGGGGGGGGGGGGGGGGGGTGGCAGTGGTGGCGGCAGCTCGGGAATGCAAGCTGCAAGGGAGGTAACATGCCCTGGGCCCCACTGCCCCATCAGAAAGTAAAGAGGAGCTGGTGGAGGGGGTGCCCAAGAATTTAGAGCTGAACAGGGATTCCTGCCACCAGTGTGCAATTCACAGGATGCCCCGGGCCCCTTCCCAGAGACGTGTTAATTACCTTCCCCCACTGGTCCCCATGGGTAACCAGGCTGGAAATGAGCAGAGGCAGGCTCCAGCTCACTTTGCTCTGTTCTGGCTGGGAAAACCAACGATCCTCAGCCCCAAACTTGGCTCTGGTGCAGAGATGTGGAATTTTCCAGGAAAACTTCAAAATCATCACTGAGAGGGGAAAACAGTTGAAAACTGATCTTGAAAAGGAGAAAGAAAAGAAAGGGTAGGCCAGGTTCCCCAGGTACCCCCAGAACACAGGGTACTGGGGATGTGAACACTGAAACTATGTGTTTTCATCTCACACAAAAGGTCCCCGGGACAGCACCCAAACTTGACCTGGTACCCCAGGTCATCACCCCCTCCCGGAATTTGAAGCTCAGTGACCCACAGGCCCTACGGCTTCTGCTGAGAGCAGCGTCTTAGAGGGAGCCCCTGGACATTCAACCAGCCAAACATCTAGGACCGGATACCCCAAGCGGAGGCTCTTAAGGTACAGCACTCTACCAGACACACCTGCAGGCCTATCCATCCCGCAGACAGCACTGAGAGTTGGCTTTGCACCAGGCACCATATTACATGCTAGGAGCCCATCAGGGACGATGGCAGAAAGCCCTCTACCTTCACAGGTCTCGCTCCCAGAGAAGTAACCAGGCCACAGGGGCTGTGGGAAAGCAGGAAGAGAACCCTAACATAGCCTTGGGCAATCTGGGAAGGCTTTTGGGAGGAGGTGGTATCTGGAGGACCTGCTCAGTAGAGACAATACAGTGTAGGTGGTAGGAGCCTTGGGTTTGAATCCTACTTCTGAGCTCTGTGATTCCAAGCCTTGGCCCCTCCCCTATAAATCAGAGATGATATTAGTATCAGTATCATAGGGTTGCTAAAGAATTAAGTGAAATAATGGAGGTAAAGAACATGAGATGGGGATTACCACATAAATGTTAAGTGTTCTATTTATAACCATGCCAGGTCCTATTCTTACCCCTGACAGGTCCACCTGGGGCAGACCCCAGACTGGCCCATACCAGGCCGAGCTGCCAGCACCAGGTAGGAGCACTGATAGACCCCCTGGCCCTATCAGCCTCAGCCCTGACCCTCTCCACATACCAGGTACACGTGGGTTGGAAGGGGACAACCCTAGGGCCCGGTCCAGCAGATGACAAGCAGAGGAGGCAGCTGCCCACCTCTCCTGGGTCTGTGGAGTGTCAAGCACGACTCAGTGCTGATCTTGATGAGTTATCTTCCAGCATGGAAACTCCAATTCACCTGCCTGGGAAGAAGCAGGGAAAAAAATCCCACGGCCATGCCCTCCCCTGGAAAAAAAAAATTCTAGGAAACAAAATACAACGACATCTTTTTATTTTGTTTTTTTCGGTAATTATACTAAAGATGAAAAACTCATAATAAACATCTCCCAGTCCCCACCTGCTAACAGTAATTATAATAGACTCAACAATAAATGGTAAAGCAGGGCAGAGCTGCATCTCGGGAATTCTCTAGGGCATGTGGATTAGCTCGGAAAGCCTGAATGATTAAAATACACTAATTAAAATTTTGTGTTCCTTGGTAACTCGTCTGCCTGGGCCCCTGGTGTTGGCAAAATGGGAATTAACGTGACAAAAGCAACACAGAGGGTTTTTGTTTTAAATAAAGAAAAAAAGAGAGAGAGGGAGGGAGAAGGGAAGATCTATATAAACAAGTTAGACACCAGGAGAAAAGAAAGATGAGGTGGTTTTCTCTCATTTTCTAACTGGAGCACCAGGATGTTTGGGACAGGAAAGTGTAAGGAACGAGGTCCGGGGCCTGGAAGGGAGTCCCTCTGCCTGCTCTGGGGTCCTGTGAGGGGCACGAGGAGCATGTGTCCAGGGGTCACTGTTTAAAAATAATTACTGGAGAGAGGAGGGTGGGAGGGAGAGAAGTGGGGACAGCAGGCGCCCACCCAGTCCGGCTTTCCAACGGCATTCCTCTAGGGCGGGCCACATACCCTCAACTCCCCACCCCATGGCCAACGGGACCCTGGGAGGACGCAAGGGAGCTTCTACCCCATTGCAGTTGCACAAAAGAAATTGAACACTTTTGAGTTGCCCTTAGCAACCTAATTGCATCAGTACATTGCACACAGGAGCCAAAGTAACTGAATTTTGATGAAAAGACGGCGGTAATTTACGGCATCACAAAATTAGTTGTCATGGCGACGGGTTAATTACATCTCAAATTAACAATGCAAGTGTGGTGAAATTAAATATAAATCATATTTTCTGCATAAATTATAGGGGTTGATTAGACCGGGGCTCTGGGAGAGGGAAAGGTTGAGCCGCCACGGGCCCCAAGCTGCATTCTGAGCTGCCGAGAGAGGCGCCTGCAAATGCGGGCGCGGATGGGGAGCTCTTGGAGGGGACGGGGGACCAACGGAGTCAGGCGCCAGGGCTGCCGAGGCTGCCTCCCTCTGCTCCCGCTGCCACTCGCTGGCTCAGCTGGCTCCACGCAGCGCCAGGGCTGTCCCCAAAGTTTGCTTCTGTTTGGATCAAACTTTGGCTGGGGGGAGGGGGCGGGCAGGCAAGGAGGAGGGACGGCAGGTGCCTTTTTAGCTGAGCGCCGGGGACGGAAGTTTTACCTTCAACCATCCCAAACGACTTTCCCGCTTTCTGTGCCCTGAGCCCTCAGAGAACCCTCCACAGATGGCCGGCTTAACCTCGCTCTCTTCAGTTAAATGGGGTCAAACGGTTTCTGAGTCACAAGCGTCTGCCTACCAGGGGACAGGCCCCGTGCCACCCGACAGGCAAACGGCGCACAGCCAGGGCTGCACCAAGTGGGCAGCATCATTGTAGGGGTCCGGGGTAGCCAGAGACAGACCATGGGTGGCAGCAAGCACAGCTGGCTGAAGAATGTGCTTTTCCAGCCAGCTCTGGTCAGGCAGACGCTGCTGCCCGCTCTGCTACCCAGGGGCAGGGCAGTTTGACCCTGTCTTCCTTGAATGCAGGAAGAACTGCAGAGAGCAAGAAGCAGAGGAGACCCCAAAGAGCACCATGTGCATGCTCCGCGGGGGCTCTGCCAGCAACACGGAGCCCAGATGCCCATGCCCCGGTGCCACCCACCTGTTGCGGAGGGCCAGCCCTGCCACTGAGCACGACTGGACCGACCTCGGTTCGGTCTCTGGGAACCCCCAGGCCAGGTGTTCATTGGAACACCTGGGTGATAGATGCTTTAGAATCGGGCCTCTCTCCTCCTGCTCCTGGCCTTGTTTCTTGGCTTCGGGGGAACACGCAGTAGAACTCTGGGTCACAGATGAAAGCCCCATTTGCTACCTGGACGAAGGAGTTCCAAACTTTGGTGATCAGTGAATCGCTGGAGAGCCTCCTTAAACCTGCAGGCTCGTCAGGCCCCGGCTTAAGAGATTCTGATTCTGCATCTGGAGGGATCAGAATCTGCGTTTTTAACCTGCTCCACCTGAGAGTCTGATGCAGGCCGTCCCATGCCCACACTTAAGAGGCACTGGTAACACAGTCTGTGATCCTGGTTTGCAGATGAGGAAGCGGAGGCCCAGCGGGGTTTAGTTCACTTTTGAAGACAGGGCAGGACTGAGATTCAAAGCCACCTCTGAGCTGTCACCCGTCACATGCAATGCCCCACTCTCAAGGCTGTGCCAGGCACCGTGCCAGGCCACGTGGGAAACACAGGGACCAATGGAACCACAAGCCGGTCCTTGAGGAGTGCATGGTCTAGTGAGGACACAGAGGGTCAAGCAAACAGACACGGCCCGACGTGTCCAATCCATCACTAAGGGACAGGGACACGGGAGCACGGGAGCAACGCTGGGGACAAAGGGAAGGCAGGGATCAACATGCAGTGAGTCAGCCAGCCTCAGGTTGGAGGCACTCCCCAGGGGTACCTGACTGGGCTGAGCACCTAGTCGGGCTGCGCCACACTTCACCTGGCCCAGGTGGGAGGAATTTCCTGAAAGGCCCCTGCAGAGAGATGGGGCGGAGGAAGGAAGAGAAGGCCCTCGGCGGTCCCCCGACCACGGATGTGCATGTGCAGCTCATGAATATTTCAGTGGCCATTTATTTATCCCTGCACCATCCAGCTGCTGGGGCCACAGACCCAAGGTGGATAAATATAGCCACTGGGCGATCAATGAGGCATCCGCTCCCCCCAGCCACATCCATTAGGCCCCTCGTTCCCACAACCTGCTGGCTGGGCACCTTGTCCTGCTCAATTGGTTTCCGATTTTCATTAGCGGTGGAGGCACAGCCCCGCTCCAAGCCTGGGCGTCCCCCTCACCCCTCTGGCCCCTCCCCCCCTCAGGCTGGGCATGGAGCCCGAGGCTGCCTGCTGTCAGCCTAGAGGGGCCTTTCAGAGAGCCCAGCCCACCAGAGTGGTGAAGCCGGGAGGTGCAGAGCTCAGCAGCCAGACCTCACTTCCCCGGCTGGCCTCTGTGCAACGCAGAGGGGGGCGGGGGTTTCCCTAGGACTCTGCCACTCACATCAGGGCCAGCCGGTGAGCACGATCTAGTTCTAGAAAGCTGAGGTTCTCGTTTGCTGGCTCTGAAGTTTCTGGGGGGGGGCTCCACTTCCCTGGGGTGGGGGTGCCCAAGGGGAAGTCTGGTGGCTGTAGGGTTGGGCTGCCACCAGGGCACCCCTGGCTCCATTGGCCCCTACTCTTCTCCTGAGCCAGAAGTTGCACCCGGGCCATCCTGGCCCCATCCTCCAGGGTCAGACCTGGCTCCAATCTACTGTCCAAAGGAATAAGTGTGGGCTACCATGCTCTCTTCGAGGGCCTCATATCAGACTGGAAGGTGCTGACCAATTCCCAGCCCCTGCTCCTCTCACCAGGCTGAGCACCTCTCACACAGGCTGGGGCTCAGCACCCCGGGAGCACTGTGCTTGGTGGGGTAGAGACTCCAGGGGTGGTCTCAGCCCTGACCGGGGTCCTGGCACCCACTCCTTCATTCGACAAACAGTTCCTCAACACCATGATGTGCCAGACATTGTCCTGGGGGTACAGCTGTGAATAAGACATACCCAAATCCCTGCCTTCATGGGGCTTAGCCTCGGTGGGGGCAGGGTGGGAATAATTAATCCAGTAAACGAAAAACTACTGAGTGCTGGAGGACAATAAAACAAGGACCGTGATAAAGAGTCACAGAGGAGAGAGGTGGGGTTACTTGAGTCGCCTCTGAGGAGGTGACATTTGAACCAGAGACCAGAAAGATCAAAGGGAACAGGGCAATCTGGGCCTTCCAGTCGAGGAAGGTGGGGAAGGTCAGTCCCAAGGGGCTGACACAGCAGAAAATGCCAGGAGGAGCACCCCACCCACTCCCTCCCTTGGTGCCAGGTGCCCAAAGGCTTAGGCCCAGTGGCTGGCAGGATGGGTGCCCTGAGGCAGGCTTGCAGAGCATCCACATGGCCTGGGGAAGGGTAGGAGGGGTAGAATGGAGAGAGGAGAAGGACAATGGCTGGCAGAGGACCAGGGGCCTGAGGCCACCTGCCTGGTTGTTGTGAACACAGGCCCCTCCTCCAGGGCCACCGCCAGGACAGAAGGGAGCCCGGGCGGCCTGTGTGGGGTCCTGCCTGCTCTAGGAGGCTGCAAGGCCACGGGGTGACCAAGGGCCCCTTGACTCCACCCCGAGCCAGCTCCAGAGACAGAGGGCCTTGACCCTCCAGTCCACTTGCAAGGAAGACACAAAGGGTGGGGTGGGAGGTGAGAGGCAAAGAGTGAGCATGAATTCCAGAGGGAGCCGAAGAGAGAGGCAGGCCTGTGCCTTTAAAAGAATTTTCATTTAAAGGCTCTTCTCTCTTCCACCATTTCAGTGATCTATATGCAAATATGCTAATGCATGCAAATTAAGACACCACTTTTAGTCCCAATTTAATAGAAAGCATTAAAATACCATTTTTTTTTCCAAAAAACTCCATATGCATGAAGGAAGGATTTTTTTTCTTTTCTTTTTTTTTTTTACTTTTCACTAAAGTCACATTCCGGCAGCATTTTATGCTGTCAAAATGTTCTCAACGAGGGGAGATTTGACTGGCTTCTCTGAGAGCCAGTCATAGGACGCTTGGGCTCTCCTTGTTGAGTTTTTCTTTTTTCTTTTTTTTTTTATTTAAGGGGGTGGCAAGGGAAAAAAAAATAAGGAAGGAATAACAGAAAACAAGACACCCAAGAATTTTCTGAAGGGTAGTTTCTAATTCCAGGCCAGGGTCCAGTCCACTCTGCATCAAGTGTGTCACTCAACCATGGCCACCAAAGATGCACACGGACAACCTGGGTGTGTGTGCGTGGGTCACTCCTGCGCTCTGTGGCAGGTACACATAAAGCTGGTGGGTGCCCCTGTGTGTGTGCCACTTGGCGGGAACATCCTCCCAGGGGCCCGGAACTGCCAGCCACACACACCTTGGGAGGGCAGTGCCCCTGGAGATGAGAGGACAGCGGAGGGCACCAGGGCTGGGGGAAGGGCGTGGGGGGGGTGTGGTGTGTGCCCGCCACTCCGCCGCCCCAGCTGCACATCAAGGGCTCCATATTTTCACTTCACTCACTGCTCTGTAATTAAACTCGGCTGCTCCCACTTGGGCTAACAGACCTTTTCCAGAGCGCCCCCCCCCCCACGGGGCCCGTTCCCCCTTCCCAGCCTCGCTGGCCCCTTGGTCTTCCCATAGACCCTTCAGGAGACTTCAAATTCTTGATCTGAAAGGCCTTTGTCAAAACCACGGGCCCCCAGTCCCTGAATGGCCGCTGCGGGTCATCTCTCCCATTTCCCTGGGCCCATTCTCTGGGGGACCGGCTCCTGATTAGACCTCCGCGACTCGAGCACCCGCGTTCCACCAGCTCCTCCATCATCCCTGGCTTTTCCTTCCAGGCTGAAGTTAGTCAGGGCCTGAGCTCTGGGAGCTGCAAGGTGCTCTGATCCCAGCCGGGGTCCACCTGAGGGGTGACACTCAGCCATTCAGGGAGAAATGGGTAAAGGCCATCCTGCTGCGTGGGTGGCACCCCTGGTGGGCGAGGTCTCAGCCCCGTGTCACAAGGGTCCTCATTTCACAGTTAGGGTGAACACTACTACCACCACCTTCTGGGGAAGGGCACCCCACAGGCCGAGCGCCCATCCGGGGGCTCGTCATGTGTTGGCGCATTTACTCTTCTCAGTGACCCTACAGCATCAGAATGACCAATTCCAAGGTATGAAAACAGAAAAGCAAGGCCAAGGGAGGTAAGGCCCATTGCCCAAAGTCTCACAGAGAGTACTGCCAACTGGCGGTGGGGCCTGTGAGTCTTTCACACTCCCAGAACCAGCTGGAAAGTGAGGGGTCACACTCCCCCCCCCAGCTCTGCCCCGTCCCAGTGAGGAACCCCGCCTGCCCCGCGCAAGGCTGCAGCTCTCCATCTGTAGAATGGGAGAGGGAGGCTGCCCTCATCCATGGCTCTTTTGGCTCCATCTGTTCACAACTGTGTAACAGATGGAAGAGAATCAAGGGGGGCGGGTGTTCTCCCCAAGCCGGGGCAGTAAGGCAGACTGGCTCTCCAGGGCCGCTCCACACTGCAGAAGAGGCCCTGAAGGCGATGGGCCAGGAGGTTAAGCAGGGTTCGGGAAAGTGGGGAGAGAAGGGTCTAGAAGCAGGAGACAGAGGAAGAAAAGCTGAAAACTGGGGGTAAGAGGGGCTTAATGAAATCAGAAAAATACTAAAATGGGGCTTTAAGGGATAATGAGGCAAAAGCCCCATTCCAGAGAACCGTTCAAAGGGAAAAAAGAGCGAAGAACAGAGGGAAGACCCACCTCAGCAGCCCCGGGCTGGGTGAGGGCAGAGGATGGGGACACGCAGCAGACACAAGGGGCACAGCGCCCACACGGGCCCTGGGTCGGGGGCTTGGGCATGGCGTGCAGGGAGGGGGGCTCCACACACACGCATTTCTCCAGCACACATGAAAAGGCAGGAGGGAACAGCAGAGCTGGGCTGACGTGGCGGGCCGCCTAGCAGAAGCCATGGTGCAAAAAGATTGAGATAGCTACCGGAAGTCCATCGGTCGGTGCCAAAGCCCTGGTTTTATTGTCAGGGAAAAAACAAACCCAACCACCGAAACTCGTCCTCATCTGAGAATCCACACAGAGAGAAACGATTTCCCCATCAAACCAGTTTTATTGGATATAAATATCTAATTATTTGTACCAGGCCCTGGAATGCCAGACATTTTGCAGCTTTTATAACGTGTGTAGGAGTCTTTACAAAAGACATATATATAACTATACGTGTATACATCGTTATATATATAGTCATACATATATATGTATGACTATATATTAACAAACCTGATTTGAATTTCATCTGAATATTTTGCTTAGCAAGCAGGGGGGTTTTTTTGTTTGTTTTTTTGTTTTTTTATGAACCTGGGAAAGAGCTAGAAGGTTTTGGTGCTGCTCAGACCCTCTTTCGGAGCGGGGGTGGTGCATATTTCTGAGACCTAATGTGCCTGACCCAGAAAGCTCAGGGGAAAGGGACACCGCGCCACTCTGCCATGACACACGCGCCCGCCCCCCCACGACCCCTCGGCGGCTCTCAACTGCACACAGGCTCACAGCACTTTACAACCACAAGACCCACGGCTGCAAGTCAATACTTCATACATGACACAAACATGATGTCCCCAACAGACAAACAAAAGTATTGACTTCTCAAACACAAAGCGCACGATTACACTTCATAGCAACCCCCGTGTCAGCTTTGCACAAACCGTGGAGGGCGACAAAGAACCGGGCAGAGGGGCAGGGAGGGGGAGGGGGGAGGGGGGGAGTTGTCTTGTGGGGAATAATGTGGATCAGCCTGTCATCTGGAGACCCATCTTCATCTAGAATTAATGCACTAAAGTTCTTTTGTTTTTCCCCTAAATGGTTTTAAAGAGACAGAGAATTCTCCGTCCGGACCTGGGGGCTTGGCGTGCAGCTGGTCCAGGCTCTGGAAAGTGAACAGGCGGCCCCTTCTAGCCAGGCGTGAGTCCATTATCTTTGTATCCCTGCCCCACCCTGCTGCCGCCTTGTCTTCTCCCAACTTGTAGAAAGAAAAGTTACAAATCTCTGGCTTTCACAGTTCCCAGAAGTAAAGAACGCGAGAGCCCCGGGGCTGGGCAAACTGGGGACAGGAGAAGGGGTGCGGCGGGCCAGGGCTGTGAGCAAGGTGCCTGGGTCAGTGCCGGGGTAGGGGGTTGGCTGGCAGCAGTCTCCCGGAGGCAGTGCTAAGACAGTGTGCAGGGAGAGCCGCAAAGGCCAATTTTCCCCAGACAGGAGTCCCCTGAAGCTGAGGACAGAGGCGCAGAGGCTGGGGACAGGAGGATCCTGGGCATCAATCACAGAATTCCGGGGGGGGAGCCCTGTGGGAAATCATGGGCAGGGGAAACTGTCCCTTGAGGCCCAAGGGCCAAAGGAACCATTCCAGTTTGAGTGATATTTGGGGAGACTCTAGCCAGAGGTTGGCTGTCCACGTGGGTGGTGAGAAGGAAAGCAACCAATTTCCAAATGCCTCTGTCTCAGACCTATGGATTCATGGGGAGAAAGGGCTCAAGATTGAGCAGAGCTCTAGGCCTCTGCCGAGAACGTTCTGAGAATGCCCGCACACCCTCTGCTTAGAGAGCCGTACTCAGGGGGCTGGGCTGGGGGCTGAGGAGCCAAGAACAAACAGCAGCAACAGGAACAGAGTTGAGCCATTTCAATTATTCATATGCCAGATGGATTCTTTTCCTGCCTTTTTTTTTTCCTATAAAAATAAGGAGGGTGGGGGGAGTAGGTCTTACGACAGTCTCCAAAATGTGGGGAGGAAGGGGAAAGGGAGAAAACATAGAAATCGAACCCCTCATTTGTGCCCCATCCCCTTCCCTGGAGACCCCTGGTCTACTGACAGGAGGGCAGGAGGGACGGAATGCCCTGTCGGGCAGAGATTGGAGGGGTCATTTAGGTTCTCTATGAGCAGAGAGCAAGAAGCAAGGAAAATGGTTGAAGGAAGGGAGGGAGAGAGAGAGAGAGAGGAGCACGGAGCATGGGGTGGAGTGGGGGGGAGGCAGGCAGAAGAGGGTTCCGACCTTCTGTGAAGGATATAAAAAATCCAGCCGCCTCGGGGGACACCCAACTATCTAGCATATTGCTGTTAAAATGTCTGCAAAATTTAATACCCTTGGCATGCCATCTAATCAGTCCTTGGAAACTCGGGCACTCTCTCCGAGAGTCAAACCACCTCAGACCTCACACGTATGCGGTTCCCACCGCCACCCTGTCCTCCGATTTTAGATAAAGTTGTCCCCCCCCACCATAAAACCAGCTGCTATGGCTTTCAGGACACGTTTCATCCTGAAGTTTGTCCAAGGTCCAGAATCTAGAACATTTTCTAGGAAGCAGGCGGTGCCACAGAACGAGCCAGGGGTGGGGTCCTGGGGCCGGGACTTTGGTTCCCAGACTTCTTGGCGGGGGGGGGGGGTGAGGATGTATTAGTAGGAGAGAGAAAGAATGTGAGGGACAGGCATGTACTGCCAAGGGAACATGGTCCCAGATGGCCAGGCAATGGCTGCTCCGTCCGCGGAAGCCAGTGAGAGCCATTCATTCAGCTCTTCTTTAAGTAGCTGCCCAGCACACAGAACACACACACACTCCACATATGCCCGACTGGGTGCTCTATCAATCCATCCATTATTGGGAAACTTCGGTGAACCCCACAAGATTCTGTGGCTACTCCAAGTGCCCAACAACCAACCAGGAAGTTTCCAGATCAGCCCCAGGAATGGCCGCCTGACCTTCTACCCCAAGCATGGCAATCAGAGCCCAGCATGACTTGGACATTTTGGCAGGTCACCACCTGCTTTAACTTCACAAGGAGAGATCCGTAGAGCTCCTGAATGGGCCTGGAGGATCAATCCCCAAAACCTTCACCCTCCACCGTATGGAAATGGAGTTCGTACCAAATCCTCTTTACTCTTTTTTTTTTTTTTTTCTCACCTCTGACTGACTTAAAGTCTCAGGAGGCCTTAGGGAGGCCTGGAGGACCCTAAGAGACTCAGGGAATCCCAGAAAGCCCACATCATGCTAATGCAGTGGTTCTTCATAAGATAGGGGTCAGGCGGGACAGGCCAAGAATAGGGAGAACTCAGAGTCCCCTCCATCTGCAGGAGAAAGCCACAGTGGCCAGGGACCTGAAGCACAGGTGACTCCTTATGGACTACCCTGCCCCTCACCATGCAGGTGGGAGTGTTGGCAAACAGGAGAAGGGGGTGGAGACAGGGAGTGCTGCCTGGGCGGGCAACCCATACAGTTACCCAGGGCCCCAAGCTCAGGAGGGCACGTGCTTTCACTGTTGTGAAATTCTTTTTTTTTTTTTTTTTTTAAGATTTATTCATTTATTCGAGAAAGAGAGAGGGAGGGGGAGGGACAGAGAGAGAGGGAGTCTCTCCAGCAGACTCCCTGTTGAGCACAGAACCTGACATGGGGCTTGATTCCAGGACCCTGAATTCATGACCCGAGCCGAAACCAAGAGTTGAACACCCAACTGACTGAGCCACCCAGGTGCCCCGTCATGAAATTCTTAATAATTTAGAACAAGGGGCCCCGTATTTTCATTTTGCATTGGGCCCCGCAAATTATGTAGCCGGTCTTGGGTATGGGTTTTGGGAGATCAGAGGATCTGGATTTGAATCCCAAGGCTCTCCCCCTATAAGCCAAGTGACATCAGAAACGCTACTTATTATATATCTCTGGCTGCAGGGAGCCTCGCCTATCAAATGGCGTGATCACACCTGCTCTCATGGTGGCCGGGGGAACCAAGAGGGGCAAAGTGGGGGAAGAGCTTTGGGAACATGATTACATGCTCCTATTCAAACACAAGGTGTGTTGACCAAGAGGGAAAAGTGAGGCCAATCAGTTCGTGTTGGTGGTGGCTTCCTCCCACCCAAGGATGACCTTCCCCCTTGTGGCAAGATGTCTGTTTTCAGAGCAGTGTGATAGGGAAGCCTCTGGCATGCCCAACCCGCTGGCCCCATTCTCAGTTGAAGAAACTGGGACAGAGTCAACAGATGACCTGCCTGTTGTCACAGAGCCGCCTCCAGGCAGGGCAAGGCCGAGGACATACTGTTCCTGCTGTCCAGGCTCTGCTTTGGCCACAGGACACTTGAGATGGGGACAGTGAGAAGGAGAAGGAGGCAGGATTTGGAGCAGGGAGAACAAAAAGGCTTCATTCTGTTCCATCATACACACGCACACGCATGCGCACACGCACACGGACACACAACTTGTGCATGCATGTACGCGTACACACAGCAAAATTAAAGCTGAGAACTTGGCCAAAAAGAAAAATCCTACCCCTGTTCCATCGAAACTTATTTTAGGGCGGGAGGTAATTGCCAAAGACCCAAATAAAAAGCCAACCACAGGCTGTAAACGGCTTCAAGTCTTTAATTAGACCCCAAGAAAAAATAGTGGCAAAAGAAAAATGAACGTAGAAGGCTCCCTGAGGAGGGAATATGCATGTGGTCCTTTCCCCCTTCCCAAGGCCAGGGGCTTCAGATGAAGCCTACCTGTCCTGTGGTGGACACTGGAGTGTTGGCATTGCCCATCTTGAGGGCAGGCATGAAGCCAAGCACGGCACACGCCAGGCGAGGGCCAGGCTTGGTCTTGGGTCCTTTTCCCAGGGCCGTCCTAGGCCCCAGCCTGAGGAGGCCGGCCCAGCGTTGGGGCTCCATGAAGCCAAGGGGAAAATGAGCAATTTCTACCAGCTCTGGAGGTGAGGGAGCAAGGAAAGGGGAAAGCTTAGGGTCTAGAATGGCTT
The DNA here is from genome assembly GCF_011800145.1 of Mirounga leonina. NCBI lineage: Eukaryota > Metazoa > Chordata > Mammalia > Carnivora > Phocidae > Mirounga > Mirounga leonina. The sequence goes on along the minus strand of NW_023270447.1, from coordinate 86,312,503 downwards.
TTGACTCACTGAAAGATGTGCCCATCAAGTCACAAGGCCTGGCTCCTTGGCCACTGACCAATCTACCCACATGACACTGCTCCCATTCCCTGGAGCTGTTCTCCAAGCTGTGACTCTAGACCCTGGGCCCTGAGGAGTTAGGTGGCCCTGAGGTCATGTAGGCAAAGCTGATGCCCCAAGACCTCTCCTCACATGGTCCCTCCATGTGAGGGTGTGCTCTCAGGAAGCCTTGGGGTGATGACATGCCCAGCCCCTGGGTTCCAGGTGGCATTGGCCACCCCATGATCTTTCACTGAGCCCCTGCCCAGCCCTGGCCCTTGGAGGACATAGAGGAACCTGGACTGGGTGTGTGGGACTGGAAAGAAAAGGGAAGGTGGGGGTATGCAGAGAAAGGTGTCCATACTCTCTCTCACCCCTCATATCAACAGACGCGACTCAGAAGACTAACCAAAACCCATGGTGGGGGGGTCGTGCTAAGTGCCAAGAGCAGCATGAACCATCCCATGGCAGAAGCAGTGGCCTGCACTGATGTCATAATGACAGCTGGTCCCCATGGCGGAAGAGAGGCACTGCACCCAGAACCCAGGAAGAACCCAGGACAGGGATGAGCCCCAGCCTGCCTCAAGCCAGCGAGCAGGATAGGGCAGCCTGGTCCCCCACCTATGTGGTGTGGCAGGATGGTGAGGTGGCTTTACAACTAAAGCCAGCCTACTACAAGTGGGCACGTCCAAGGGAGGGAGAGGAAGAGCCGCCTCACTGCTGGCATCAAAGGCAACGGGACAACCATGCTGAAGATCCCCATCCTGCTTTGTCCCTTGTCACCCCACCTGCCACACCCACACCTGGCTCCCCTACCAGAACGGGCACTCACTGTGAGTGGGGTGCACAGTGCTCCCCTGGCTCTCTTCTGCCCCCTGCCTCTTCTAAGCCTAGCCTAGGAGGACGTGCTCCAGAAACCCCACTGAATGGGTGGGCCGGCCCTTACCTGCTGCCAAGACATCCCCCTGCTGGAGTGGTGGGCTGTGCCCCGCCGGATATGCTGTGTTTTTCCACCAGTTTCCTTCCCTAGCTCTCAAACAGAATGTCAGTGACCACAGATTAGCAGCGGGCCAAACAGCAGTAAGGGCGGTAGCACCTAAGGGGCCCAGACCCGGTTGCAAGCACTGAAGAGGCCACACCCCTGCAAAGAAGGAACTGGCATGTCCATTTTACAGAGGAGGACATCGAGGCTAAGCGTGGTGACGTGGTGGCCACACGTCGACCAAGCGTGGGCCTGACTACAGCCCAGGCGGGCCTGGTTCCAAAGCCTGTCTCTCACCATCAGCCCCTTCCGCCCCCCAGTTCTCTAGTGCAACCTCTCGTGCTAGGCCTGGCTGACCCCTTCGCGCTGGCTGCTGGATTCTGTGCACTGGTTTAATGCTTGTGCCTTGTGCACTCGGAGTGTAAAGCAGGTGATAAGCATGACTCCTTTCCTAGCTACCCACCGTGCCCTGTGGTCAAGGTCAAGGCCTGCATGGCCAGAGCAAGCTGGAAGGTCTTTCCAGGAGGAGAAGCAGGTGTAAATCTGACCTTCCAAGGCAGTCCCCACATCACCATCCGGGTCAAGTGGGCCTCCCTGCTGGCCCCTTCCTGCTTGCCTTGCTCTGTGAGGCTGGACAGGCTTTCATCCATCAGGACAGGTGGAATTCCTCCTGGACGAGCCCTATGGCCACTGCTTCCCAACTTCCTTCCCAGCTTGGGAACAGGCTGGGAGAAGCAGTCCAAGCTCCTGGCAGAGGCAGCAGGAGTCCTGCTAATTAATTAGCTCTCTGTCTTCCCCGAGTGTTCACCAGACACAACCAGATGGTCCCAGCAACGTGCCCTCTACTCCCGTCCTCCCCTTAAAATGACATGACATCTTCACCTTATACCCCGCCTCCATCTTCCCCTTCTATATTGCAAACCCCTCCAAAAACCCTTTCTCTCCCTCAGCCAGGCCCGGGCCCAGAGAGCCCCAGAAGGATGGGAGGATAATGAGAGCTCTGGTCCAGGTTTGCAGTGGAGAGAGTTCCAAGTGGAGCCCAAGTTTAGACAAGACTCTACTTTCCTTTTGCTTTCAAACAATTCAGCTAGGGGGTAGGAGACCCAGGGCTGAGTCTGCCCCTATTTCTTGGAAGTGTTAAGAGATGACTCTGTGTCCAAAAAACACAGACAACTTAAAACCCCAGACAATCAAGGCTGACTGGTCCCCCCTACCCTGCCCCAGGAGGACACCACATAGAAGCTGCTCCAATCAGAAGCAAAAAGCTCACTGGGGCCTCTGCAGTACCACAGACTCTTCCACGGACTCTCTTGACATCTCTGGGTCCTAGGTGGGGTGGTGGCCTGCAAGGGACAAGACTGTGCCCTCCAGGTGGCCAGCCTGTGTAGGCACACTCAACCAGGCATCGAGTAATGGAACAGCCAAATCCCAGGGGCAAAGAGCTAGGGTCAATCGAGGCTGGAGCCACAGTTGAGAAGCCCTGGTGGGTCCGAGAGGCCCAGGAGTGGGGATGGCAACAGGCCCTATTTCAGGAGGCCACCCAATGCCCCGGTGCCAGCCCCTATGAGGTGTAGGCTCCAGCTGGTGAACCCGACTCACTCTTCTGGGAGTTGGGTTTTCCCCCTTATAAAATGAACCTGAGCTGGATGGCCCCTGGGGTCGCAGGGAGCCGGACTGCTCACACTTAGCCCTCCGGAGGGGCCAGCTGCGATTATTACTGTCATGATTATTATTATTAGCATCATTTTCAGGAGCATAACTCTTTTGGAGTCCAAACATTCTATGGGCCTCCTCTCAGACAGAGCTACAGAGTAATGGGGGAGATCTGAGCTTATGGCCTAGAAGAGCCACACTTCCTGAAATGTTTAGCCCAGAATTGAAACTAGCGAGGAGAGAGAGGGTAATAAAGATTTGATTAGAGGCTGTGAGGGGTCTGGCCAGGTTTCACGAGCCTGAGTGATCCCAAACTGGCCCACTTGGGCTCCACAAGGCACCCACCTCAGAGCAGCCAGAACTCAGACACACGGCTGGATCTTCCAGGCCCACCGTGGAGTTGATGGGGGATGATCTTTGGGACGAAACATGATTGTCTAGGGCAGCAAGGGTTAACGCCGGGGCTGGGAGAGGCCAGGCAACACGAAGCACTCCCTGTTTATTAATAAGCTATTTATCACCAGCTTTGCTTTTAATGCCATTTGGGCTTAATGTCGTTAATGAAATATAAATGCCCATGCTAACGATGTGGGTCAGAGGCAGCACGGGCAGCAGACGGCTCGCGAAACAGGGCCAAACCGCCGGGCACACTGGGGAAGAGGCTGAGAGCTCAGCAGGAGGAAGAGGTTGCCACCGGCTCGGCACCCCCAGCCCCCTCTGCTCCTGTGCCAGGGGGGCTCCACAGCTGGCTGTGTGTGTGGGGGGGGAAAGGCTGGGAGGAAGGCACCCCAGGGGCTGGGGGAGAGGAGGCCTCAAGGGCACGGGATGTTGTTAACTCCTAGAGAACGGAGCGGGAGTGAGAGAGCTCCCACCTCGGGGGCACCGCCTGCCTGGCATCAGGCCCCTTGGCTGCAGGAGGCTGGACTACCACCAGCTGGCAGTGGGCCCCTCTCCCCGCCCTGAGCGCCCTGACCACTGGGAACAGAGCCGGAGTGAGAAGGGTCATGAGAGGGAACAGGGAGGATCCCATAGGAAGTAAGGACTCCAATAAAGACCAGCATGACATCCCAGGCTACCCAACCCCTCTGGCTCGGGCTGTTCAGTGGCCTTGGGGGTGGGCGCCGAGAGGTCAGCAGATGGGTATTTCTATCCAGTGCCCTGAGGCCCTGGAACCTGGAGGTGGCTCTGCATGGCAGGTTATTGTCCCTGACCTTCTACCTGACCTGACCTGGCCCTGCCCACACAGTGGGTCCTCCCTGCTGACCTCTCCCTAGGCTCAGAGCAGATAGATGCCCTTAACAGATGATGACCACCTAACCCAGATGACCCCAGCAACTTCACACGTTCCCCTCTGCAGAGGCCCCAGACTCTTCCCAGACATGAGCACCCCTCCCCGTCATCCCCCCACCCCCACCGGGGGAGGCAGCTCTGGGACTTCCTTCCCGCTTGGAGGCCACGGATCCTTCAGAGGAGACTTGGACTCTACTCATCCAAGGGCCACCTGGGCCCAAATATAGGTTAGAGACTCCTGCAAGCGGCTGACCCTTGTTCCATCCTCCTTGTCCTGCAGCAGCATGCCCATGAAGGTCACTGTCCTGGCCCCGCCTTGCTCCCCAAGGGTGCTACCTCTTCCAGAGGGAGCTCCAGGCTATTCTCAGGAGGGAGCCCAGCAGCCTCTGTCCCTACCCGCTCAGGACTGGCTGAGGAAACGCAGGATGACCATTGGCGAAATTTGAATTTCAGATAAACCTCGCATACTTTTTTAGTGTACGTACGTCCCCGATATTACATGGAACATACTTCTACTAAAACTTACTTGTGGTTTATCTGAAATGCAAATTTCACTGAGCATCCTGTATTTTTTTTTCCAGTTTTTATTTTAATTCCGGTTCGTTAACATACAGTGTCATGTTAGTTTCAGGTGTCCAACATGCAGCCCGTTTTTTTATTTGCTAAGTCTGGCCACTCTCTCCTGCTTCTCGGCAGGTAACACCTGGTAGGTGGGTGAGCAGAACTGTAGGGGGCAGTGAGGGAGAAAGGAGGACTCCGCCCATCTCGGGACAGCAGTCCTCCTTTCAAGAGGCTCTGTTTGTCACTGTCCCACCCCCGCCTCCGCCCTCTCCCCTCAGTGGTCACTACGACACAGCCCGGTGCCACGGCTCACCTGTGGGGGTCCCCTCTCCCTGCACCCCTCAAAGTCACCTCCGTGTCCCCAAGGAGTACAGGGCTCATTTGCTGGGGCTTGGTGGAGCTCAGCTCAGAGGCTAATCCCCTGGGTGGCTCCTGTCAGATTATTAATTAGCTAAAGCGGATCGGTCCTGGAACAACATGCGCTTGGACTTCAGATAAAGCAGGCCAGGGGAGCCGGGCGGGGGGCTGCTTAAAGTGACAAGAGCCTGTTTCTGAACCGCTCCCCGAGGAGGACTGAGAGGGTGGGCAGAGGCTGGTGGGGGGGGGGAGGGGGCAGCGCGGTTTGCAACAGAGCCCTCAGCACTCCCCTCCCCTGCTCAAGAGCACACACCCGGGAGGCAGTGGGTGCAGACGCACCTAGGGACCCGGAAGAGGAGGAGTCGGTGACAGTTGGGTCTTGCTTTTTAATAAAGAACTTGTGCCTGATCAGATCGAGTCACCCAGAACTCTTCCAAAGCCTCTTATTTCACTTGGGGTAATGGCGGCGAGGCCTGGGGGATCTGGGGTCCCTCGCGCACCCCCATGACCTCACGTGGCATCTCCCCCACGAGCTGCCCTCCAACAAGTCAGGCTGCTCTTGCATCTAGGAGCTCACACTTGCTGTTCCCCCTGATGGGAACACTCTTCTCCCAGGTATTAAGTAGGGGGGCTCGCTCCATCACCTTCTCCATCCTTACCCAGATGTCACCATCCCAGTGCTGTGTCCCCCAGATGCCACACTGAAGAATTACAAACCATCCTCCCCCACCCCCGCCACACGCTCTCCCCATCCTATTCTCTAAACGTGCTGGTTTTCTCCTGGACACACGTGGCCATCCAACAAATACTGTATTTCTTTATCTCATTTGTCATTGCCTCCCTCCACTGAAAGGCAGATCCCACAGCACTGTTCATTCGCTGCTGTGGTTCGGGTCCACTTCGCCGTGTCTCTCAGTAAGGCTTGATGAATGAATGAAAATGAGAAATGAATGACCGAGGTTGAAGGTCAAGATTCGGACCACCACCTCTTCCGGCTCTGAGCCGAATGTGGCTGAAGCCTGGGCTGCCCTGGGGGCTTCCCAGGCACCCATCTCCCCCGATTCCCCCTTCTGCCCCCACAGAGGCAGGTGCTCCTCTCACCTGGTCCTATCATTTCCCTTAAGATGCATTTCCGGCTCTGGGTCTCCTGAAGGATGGCCTCGGGGACCCATCTCCCTGCCACCCAGACCCTCCCCCAGCTGGGCCTGCTACAGGCTCTGCCCCAGAAGCAGGGGTGGGGGGTGGGGTGGCAGTGAGGGGGTGAGGAGAGGGAGTGGGGGCTCCCAGCTGCTGCCCGGGCCCAGCTCAGCTGCCGGCAAACTCCTGGGCTTGGATTGTTTTGACTTGAGTCGGTGAAGCTGAAATATTGAGTCACGACGGCCCTAAACTTCATTACCAGCTTTTAGCACAGATTACTAAGGGAAAAAAGTTGCTTTTAATTGCTTCTCCCGATTAGCATTTCTGGAGAAGAAACTAGTGATTAATTACACCTTCCCATTTCCACTCGCCCTGGCCACAGGGGTCCCAACCCCAGGCTGCCATATGGAGGCTCAGGGGCAGAAAAGGCACCTGCTCCCTAGGGGCCAAGAAACCCAATCAGAGAGAAAACATGAGTGGGTAGCGGAAGGTGAGGAACACGCCCAGAGCAGGTTTAATGGAGAAGCAGTAGCTGGTGGTGAGGGGCGGCCACGTAAGTGTCCCCACACTGGGCTGCCTCAGGCCTCTATGTGGTGTCCTCTGGGCTGAAGGGCTTTCTAGACCAGCTCTACACCTGGGTAGATTCTGGAATAATAGAGGCCGGGGAAGCTGGGGGAGACAGAACAGCAGGAGCCCCGGGACCTGCAAGAGAGGACGACATGTTCACAGTCCCCGGGACTCCTCTCTGGGGGCTCCCCGATGGTGCTCCTCCAACACCACCAGAGTGCTCTCCCTGTGGAGGCCTCACAAGGATGGAGGCAGGGCAGAAGTGCCTCTCCCCTCGTCCACAAGACCTTAACCCTCCCAAAGCCATGGGCTGTTGTCCCTTTGGAGCAACCATGTCACCAAACGCAGAGAGGCCCCGAGGTAGCTCCAGACAGGCAGGTACGGCCGGCCCTTCCCCATCCCTCTCCCCTTGGGTCTGTGCCTGGTGGGATCCAGGGGCTTCCTGAGTCTGCTAAGAGACAGGGAAAACTGAGGAAGGAGGCCCAGGGCCGGGGCGTCCGCAGCATCAGGGCCGAATTCTCACTCTGAACAGAAACCAGAAGGTTCGGTGACACTTCCCAAGCCTTGTAGTTCAGCCATCCCCCCCAAGCGTGAACTTACCCAGGGGTGGCACAGGGCTCGGACCCCCAAGTCCCATAGCCAGTACCTCTCCTGATCCCCCCTCTGCACCCCCTCCCCCAGCTGCTTGCCTGGAACAGCCAGCCCCACATCAGATCAGAGCCCGGGAGGAAGGAGTTAGAACTGTCCAGTCCAGTTACGAGTGAAGGCCATGGATCTAGTACAGGCCATGGAGGCAAAAAGCAGAAGAGCCTCCCACGCCTGCCCACCCAGACACACCCTCCCCCGGGGCTCAGCCCAGGGTTCTGATGTTGGCAGACACACCCAGGAAGGCTGGCTGACACCCCCTCGGAGCCAGGCAGAGTCACCAGCTGCCCGCCTGGGACATCCCTGTCACCCCCTGCAAACGTCGCCAGCCTGCCCTTCTGCTCCCTCCTGTCACTCCCCCTGGAGGTCAAGCCTCCAGAGCTTTCCTGGAGGGCTGAGCTGGCCCATATGGCTGAGAATATGTTGCCAGCATGGGCGAGTACTCACTGGGGCCCCCGCAGCCGGCTGTGACAGCTCCATGCTCCCTCCTCCCAGGCCTCTGGCTTGCTGTCTAGGACGTGTAACACTTACCCCGGAGGGCCCAGGATCGCTTCACTGTGATAGCATCGCTGTTTGGGGTTGCCTGCCCCATCCTAGCCCAAGCAGATGATACCAAGACCCAGGAGAGCTGAGCCTTGTATCAGAGGCCCAGGAAAAGGGGACAGTGGCCCAAGTCAAATCTGATGGGGTACCTATGGGAATCCACACCGTGAATTGTGAAAGGACTTTCCACATGCAAAGACTGCTAGGATCCCTGCCCATACACTGGGGCTGGAAGCTGAGCTGGCCCCAGTGGAAATGAGGAGGTCTTAGACAAACCCTTAGACAAATCTGGCCCTGGGTGACCGGATGCCCGGGAGAAGGTATGCAGATGCTCAGCCCTTGAGAACATAGATCACATTTACGACCACAGTGACAGGAACTATACGAACTAGACCCAACCTCAAACCCAGCACCGAGCCCACGGAGCAGAGGCACAAAACAAGCTCCCGTGCAGTCTTTGGGCCAAAAGGACGGTGAGCTTGGAAATACCTACTGAAAACAATGCCAGAGACGAGCGGGCCTCTGGCCTTCCCTCTACATGGTGCCGGCCAAGAGATGCCTAAACCACTCTACCACGCTTTCTCAGCAGCCAGCACCGGGCCCTGGATGGTGCTTCTCCTTAATCCACAAAACGTATGGCCTCTGAAAGCCACGGGTGGTGCCTGGCACTGGCAGGGTGGGGGTGTGAGAGGAGAGGAGATGCAGGCCCACATCGGGGCCCCTGGAATCTGGGGTTGGCCTGGCTCCTCTTTTCGCCGTTCGCTCCCACAGCAAGCACTATTCACCCTCCCTCTCAACGCATGGACTTGGCGCCCTTCCACGCTGTCCACCTCCTCGTGTCAGCGTCTGTCCACAGCAGCCTCCCATCCGGCCTGCTTTCTCCCCTTGCCCCCGTGCAATCCATTCTTCCCACTGCAGCCCCAGCCAGCTTTTCCAAAGCAAAACCCAGATCACTTTACCTCCATGCTTAAAACCCTCCAGTGGCTTCCTGTCACCTAAAGAATAAAATGCCAACTTCCCCGGCCTACTGACCCCTACAAACGGGTCCACCTCCCAGCCACCGGGACCTTCCTTCTGTTACCAAATGTACTGAGCTCATCCCACCTCAGGACCTTTAGACCAGTCGTTTTCTTTCTGGACTATTCTGCCTGCTCCTCAGAGGGCTGTCCACTTCCTCTCCTTCCATCTCAGCTGTCACCTCCTCAAAGAGGCCTCCTCTGACTGCCCCCTCACTTCACACCACTTCATCCTATGTCCATTCTGTGCTAATGGTGTCCTTGTTCCTTTTTGGTGGATTCCTTGTCTGCCTGCCCAACCAGAACTCCATGAGAGCCAGGGCTGTCTTGTCCACTCTACCCCCAATGACTGGCAGAACCAGGCCCTCGGTTTCTGTTGATTAAATATAACCAGATCTTACGCAGCACAACCAGAAATAGGGAGAGTCTGAACTATACAGGAGCAGGCCTGTGGATCGGGCCTGAGTATAGACTCACCTTGGCCCACACTCCGAGGTGGTGAGGAAGGACACCTCTGAGACCATGGGTCAGCCCTGCCCCAGAGGACGCGGCCAAACCCGGTTCCTGGGAAGAGGTGGGTAAATGTGGAGGGGCTTGGCCACAACATTCCCTCTCAGGGCCCTCAGAGTTCCCAAGCTTCGTTATTAAGCTTTAGATGGCCGATGCCAGGACGCGGGAGCCCCACAGGACTCGTGGAGCCCGTCCCCTAGGCCAGCATGGCCCCTGGGAGTCAACAGTGAGTGGAAACTTCAGAAAGGGAAAAACTAATAGGCATGTTTTGCCGAGGGAATGAAGAAAACAAAAAGCCAGCCACTGAGAAGAGAACGGGCAATATTCCCCCTTCAAAGCGGGGAGCTATACGCACTTTGGCAACCTGCTGCTCATGTGCTGGGCCCAGCCGGGCCCAGGGAGACCAGGTAGAGGCTTGAAGACACGTGGGCCTGCCTTCCCAGGACCCACGATGATCAGAGAAGCAGAGTCAGGCAAGAAGAGCCCAAGAAGTGTAGAGACATACAAGTGCTCGTGCCAAACACCCAGCAAGACCGCTACACCAACAATCTCGACACCGCCATCAGGGGACAACAGTAGCACATCTTAAATGTGGACAGACCAGCTCCTGGAGTGTGATCGCTTTCTAGACACCAGGAAGAAGAGTCTCGGCCACGCAGTTGCTCCACCACAGTAACCCAAGGTGACATTTACATCTGATTTGCAAATCCCTGCCCTGTATCCAAGGCTTCTAGTCCCTGAGGTGGCACAGCCTGGAATCAAGCAGGCCCACAGCTTTGGGGACCTCTCAGACCCCAGTGGGCACCAAGGCACCCATCGCTGCCAAGTGCTTCCTCCCTGCAAGTTCAAAGTCCAGAGTTGCAGAGCCTGGCCACGGAGGGAGGGGCAAGACACACCTGCCCATGGCGCCCACAGGGAGGGACGGAGCTGGTAAGTAAGCTGGGGCTGCTGACTCCTGTCCTGCGCACACAGGAGGAATGGCTTGCGGCCTTGCCCTCCCCGCCATTTTCTAGACCCTCCACCTCGGCCCCTGTCCTAACACCATGCCCATCAACTTCATCAGCACCTAACCCTTCTGGACTGGTTTCCTTGGGATCCCAAGAGAACACTGAATGACGACCAATAGGTGGTAAGTCACCTGCTGTGTGTCAACCCCCCACCACAAAAACCGCCACGTCTGCTACCCGCAGGGAGATATCTGACAGTACCAGCCTCACAGACTACCCATCCCTGGTGTTAAGTGACCTGCCTTCGGCGAGGGGCGATTTCTGAGCCTGGATCAAGACACCTGTGGGAGCCGCCTGGGTGGCTCAGTTGGTTGAGGATCAGACTCTTGATTTCGGCTCAGGTCACAATGTCAGGGCCTTAGGATCGAGCCCAGCATTGGGTTCTGGGCTCTGTGCTCAACAGGGAGTCTGCTTGAGATTCTCTCTCTTCCTCTGCCCCTCCCCTGGCTCACATGCACACACACTCGCTCTCTCTCTCTCTAAATAAATGAAAAAAATCTTTAGGAAAAAAAAAAAAAGACACCTGTGGCTTCTCCTCTAAGGTCCTCAATCCTACGTCTTCTTACTTTCACCTAGGGTGCCTGAGCCACCACCATCTGGGTCAGAACCCTCTGAGAAAGGCCTCCTCAGTCCCTCTCCTAAGAAGGAACCCCCAAACTGGCCAACCACAGCCCCCACCCACATTTCCCAGACACATCTTGGGCATCAGGAGTAGCTACCTTTGCATCCCAAGAGGCCGGGGTCCAAAGTCCACTCCAATGCTGGAGCTGCAGGATCCCCTTCTACGGGAGGGGGTCGACAACTGTGGCGGCTGGAAGGGCAGGTGAGATGGAAGGGGTCTTTGCCTTCAGTCGGCCAGGTCTGTTTGCCTACCAAAATGAAAGGGGAGAATAGATTATTAGGCTACAGCGGAGACCCACAAAGCTACTCCAGAGAAGAGGACAACAGATGGCGTGGTTTCGACATTTTGCACCATAACCAGCCAGCCCGTTGCTGGTAAGAGTCTCGGACCCTGCCTGACCCTACGATCCTACGACCAATGCACCCTTTGCACAATCATTAGCCAATTGCTAAGCAGCGGTCACACCTAACACAAGAATCAGACAGGTAGAAACCATGATAGGCCAATCAGATGCCACCCAGGTAGAACAGAGGGATCATACCCAAGGCTCGGCACCCCGGGGGAAAGGTCAGCCTGACAAGAGATCACGCTGACCTGGAAGGCAGATCAAAGCCACACAACCAAAGGAAGCCTTGGGCTCCCCAACCTCTGCTCCCTCCCCGTTCCCTAGGCCAGCTTCCAGCCGCTCCCAGGAACCCCCAGTGGCCTTGTGGGAGTCTCTAAAAACAGAATCAACAGGTGTCTCCGCAGTGACCCAGGATGGTCAGTTTGGTTTCTTCTGTTTCCCCCTCCCCTCCCCACCACCATCCATGCTGGTCCCATGCCATCTCATCCCATAGAACAGAACAGAGGGTGCAGGCGCATACCGAGAGGGGACTGCTGAAATTCATGTGTGATAGGTGTTGGCCCCAAAAAATGTGGCCAAAGAAAGTTGGTGCCCTGCTACCGGCAACCTTTGTGTCAATTTAAGCAAATATTGTGGTGTTTCCATGGTGATTCCTGTTTTGAATATCCACTACACTCACTTTTTAAAGGGCTTTTCCTGTTTGCGTTTCAACTTCAAATCTGTAAATATTTTCAGCCTTTTTAGAAAAATCAGCCCATGCGCATGCAAACACGAATACAGCACCTAACCTCGGTGCACAAGCTCCCAGGCCCGGAGGTCCAGGCGCATGGATGGGAGAGTGGGCGTGGAAACCCCAAGGGGGCTCTCTATCTGCTCCCACACGGCCCCCCCTGCACATGGGGCTGGCATCAGGGAGGGTGGTGGCTGGGGGACGGCAGCATCCATGGCGCCTGTATGCTCCCAGGGCGTGTGAGCGGGCTCGGCCTGACTCTACGGGGTGGCGTGGTGTGGGCAGCCACCCAGCAGGTTCTCCGATGCGGCCCAGCCCTCGGATCCCCGAGCCTCCCTGGAGGGCAGGAACCCCTCCTCTCCTGCCTCCCAAGGCTGGGCCCCGAGTGGAAGGGGTTGTTGGGCTGTGAAGGCGAGAGGTCCCAGCAGCGGCTCCCCCCACCTCGACTCTGGGGCACTGCCACTGAGCCGGGCCAGTGACAGTGGCCCCAGGCCTTGGATCGGCCCGGCTCCCACCCCACCCTTCGGCACCATACAGGGTTAACAGCGGGTTTCCTGGTTTCCATGGATTCCCGCCAGGCCCCTAATGTGAGTTTCGTGTGATTTGGGGGAAGTGGATTTCCTTTGTTTTCCAGTTTGGGAATATTTTTTTCTTTAAAAAAGAGGAAAAAACACTTTAATGGGAACTTCAGGGCCACTGGGAGACTTACTCTTCTGGGCTTTGACATTCCCCTGCCTGTTGGTCCAGAATCCCCCAAAGCCCTGGGCAGCTCACCCACCAGCCAAATATCTCCAAGCCAGAGAGGAAGGGGTGCCTCAGACCACCTACAGCTCCCTGCCCCCAGAACATTCTTCTGCTGGGGGGGCTCCATTCCAATATCCCATCAGAATGGCCCCCGCCTCATCTGAAAGCCAACATTTTGTACAGGTGGCTCACACTCTCCCCTTGCAGACATACACATTTCCCAGGGAAAAGGTCAAGAGGAACACTCCTACCTCCCTGATTCCTGGCAAGGAGCTAGAAAGACCAGAGCCCGACCACACACACGGGAATGCGAACGATACCAGGCTCTTATGCCCTGGCTCAGAAGGGGATTCCAGTTCCAGGAGAAGAGGGTGTTCCAGGCCCTGGTGCGGCCCTTGTCTGGCCTCTTCCAGCTGAGGGAGGGGCCTGCCCAGGGCAGAGGGAGCTTCTCACCTCGGCAGCAAGAACAACTGGAGAAAGGGTGTGGCCAGGCCTCTTCCTCCCCCTCCTCCTCAGTCTTCCCCATTCCTGCCATCCTCCAGCCCTGCCAGGGTGTGGCCTTGCTCAGGGACTGTCCCCAAGGAAGTGGCCTGACCTATTTACCAAACCAGGGCACAGGCCTTGGGGCCTGCCATGGACGGGGCCCTCCCATGGCACAGGCCCCCGGGGCCATGGCGGTAGCATGAATCTCGGTCAGTAGGTAGAGAGCCCAGAGGACAGAGCTCTCTGGCCAGCAGCTCCGGGGTGAAGGGGTGAGAAGCCATGTGCAGGTACAGAAATAACACAGGGCCGAGAATCAGCAGACATGGGTCTGAGTCCCAGTCGGGCCACTTAACTCACTGAGGGCCCTGGGACAGGCCGTATGATCTCCCCAAGGCCCCATTTCCTCACAGATGGAGGGGACACCTTCTTCCCTCCTACCTAGCAGATGTTATGGGGCATCACCAAGAGATGCGCAAGGTGTTAACAGCGCTCCAGAAATGTTCTCCCCTACCACCACCTTCTTCTCCCACACCTCTTCAAGGTGACCTTCCAGAATCCGCTCCAAGCAGGCCCATATGCCTCTCTGCTCTGCTCCTCACGCATCCTTCAGTGTGGCATTTAAATCTGTACTGGACTAAAGTAATTCGTTCACGAGTCTGTCCCCACCATTGAGTTTTTAACTCCTCAAGGGCAGAGACCAGGTCCTAATTATCTTTGCGTCTCCAGCATTTAGCACAACAGCTGGCCCACAGTGGGCAGCGTGTTTGCGGAACTGCACCAGTCCCTGATCTCATGTCACAGTCAGATGGGCCTGGGGCAGCTTCATCCCTGTCCAATGACAGAATACTTCACTGGCCGTTTCTCCTGCTCCACTCCGTCTGGTTCCCCTAAGCCCCAACCTGCATCTTGGTTCTCGCGCCTCCATTAGCACCATGAATGAATAGCTTCCAGGTTCAAGGGGACCGCTTGGTTCCCTGATGCCAAGAAGAACTGACTGAGCACCTACTATGTGACAGAGAGTATGCTGGGAGTGGAGGGCACACCAGATGATTGGTTTTCACAACTCTGCCAACAGGCCCACGTGATGCCTTCTATTCACCAAGCACCGTGCTAAGTGTTGTACACGTGTAATCTCGGCAAATCTTTACAACACGATGTAGGAAGGATTAGGGTCCCTGTGGATCAATTAGGGAGGGGAGGCACAGAGATATGAAGTGACTTGCCAAAGGTCACACAGCTCAGGCCTGGACTCGGGGCTGACAGGTTCCCAGGCCCAACTTACATGCAAGTTCCCCTTTGTCCCCACCCCTGGTCTCAGCAGCGACCCACACCTAATGCTCTTCCCGCTCCTGCATCTCCGTCCTCCTGTCCCCAGACAAGTCTCCCTCAAACCCCGAAGAGCCAGCAGAAAGCACCCAGAGATCACAACCAGAGGGAAGACAAAGGTCGTGCTTAGGTGATTCCTTCTGGCTGGGCTGTGAATGGGGAAAGGTGGGGCCTATGGTGAGGTGCCCGGGGAGCAGGAGAAACCCCTGAAACTACCTAGTAAATGGGGTCCCAGCCAAGGGCATGGCCTCCTGGAGAGAGAAGAGCTGAGCCGCCCACTGCTGTCATTTGATGAGATGGGAGACAACAAGGCCACCTAGAAGAGGGCCACTCTGAGTCAGAAGGTTCTGTGGGAATGGGACAGCTTCTGTTTCTTCTCTCCAGACCAGGGGCAAGCTAAGGGGCTTCTCCGTGGGGAGGGAGTGGGGTAGCACAGAGATTTCTGCTGCCTCATCCACACTGGGACCTCCTACTACAAGGCACATCTGCCTCAGAGATGTGGGACTGAGAAGCAGGGACACAGGAACCCCTGATTTTCATATGGGTGAACGCGCGTGGCGAGGGTACCCAGCATCTCCCCAAAGGAGAGAAGATAACAGGAGATGACGGGGAAAGATCTACACCCGAGAGGATAAAGGGCTGAAGGATCAGGCCAGGATGGGGAGAGGACAGAGCCCTAATGAGCAGATTTCATAAACCACCCGGAGTGAAAACAAAAACACAGACATGTACATTGCCCAACTTCAGGCTGTATGGAAAAGGGGAAAAAAAAAAAACAATAAAAAAATCCACATCTTAATACAAAAATCCTACACGATGTGTTGTGGCACGAAAGTGTTTTTCACTGCATTTTTCATCTGTGATCTCACACAGCCTACGACGGGTCCGCCCAAAGCAGTAGGTATTTGATGGTACACAAACAGAGCAAACACATACACAATTAACCAAAACAAGGGCAGCAAATATTCAAATTGGTCCAAGCTGGCATCTCAGGACTTTGGGTGGCCTCCGGAGATGGCTACATTGGCTCTGCGGATGGGACCCTCACTTTCTGAGGGAGAGAAAAGGGGGGACAAGAACACAGCTCAAATGGAAGGAAACGGCGCGGGGTTCTGAGAATTCAGAACCCCACAGGCGGCACTCCGGGCCAGCTGTTTATGTCGCACTTAAGGTGCTGTCCTGCTGCCGGGGGGACAGAGAGGGGACCCACACCCCAGAGGCCCCTCCTGCCTCTCGCTCACCCCAGTTACTATCCGGCTCCTTTTTGTTCTGCCCCTCCCCCCTTTTAATTGTTGGATGAGTTTACAGAGCTGTGTGCCAAAAACAATCAACTCTAGGGAACAGAGTTCTACAAAAAGGGCGTGTCGCCAGAGGGAGACGGATATCCATGGAAACCACCACCTTTTCAGGGCAGCCTAGGTGAAGCCAGGATGAGGGGGATGGTGCGGAGGTAGAGAGGTAACACTTCACGCAGAACAGGGCCCCAGAAAATGCCGGGGTCGCCGATGACCCGAAGGAGCCACATGAAGTGTGGAGGGTCCGGAGACCACCACGAGGGCAGGGCTGTTGGAAGTCACGTGCACACACTCGTGCAGGCACACGCAGAGGGGCCACCCCTGCCAGATCCTGGGGACGGTGCGACACGGGGGTTTAGTGTACAAGCTCCGGAGCCAGACCGGCAGGCATGAATCCAGGCTCTGCCATTTACAGTTTGGGTGAGCTTGAGCAAATAACTTTAACCGCTCTGTGCCTCAGTTTCCCCATCTGTAAAATGGAATAATAAATCAAAAAGGCTCAATGAAGGCGGGGATAAGGGTCTCCAGACTCTGCCACAGTACAGGAAAATAACAGTTGATGTTTATTAAGCAGTACGTACTAAGGATTTCAACACATTAATATCATTGTAAGAACCCAACGAGATGGGTTATTATCTCAAATGGATAGTTGACTGACTGAGACTCAGAGAGGGAGGTGACCCACCCAAGTCACACACTCAGAAGTGGTTTGAACCCAGGCCTATCTGCCACCTTTGCACTACACTGCTTGGCAAGGGGAGGCAGAGGGAAGGGGCTGGGGAGGGAGCGAGGGAGGGATGGGCTTTCAGGAGATTCTCTCTCCAGACTGGACCTGGATGCACAGCAGTGGGACCCAGACATGTTTTTCTCAAGCTTCCAAAGGGAAAACAGAAATCCTCCAAGCCAGTGACTGCCGATGGAAGGAACAAGCAACAGGGAAAAGCTGAGGTGGCCACGTTCTTCAGGAGTTCCCATCCCAGGCCTGACTCGAAGAGGCCCTCTGAATCTCCCCAGTGCCCAGGCGGGCATCCCCGGAATCAGGAGATCCCTGGAGGGAACACGGCAGCACCTCCCAACCACAGAGACCCAAAACCTAGGAAAGGTCTTATTTCTGGGTCAGAACCCTGCGAACAACCCAACTGGTCTGCCTTCCCAGAAGCTAGCCAGACCCCTGGAGGGGATGGGGCACAGGCAAGGGGAGCAGAGGGGAGCACAGGCCTCCTCTATGGCGAGGCCAGGGCCGGGGAGGCCATAAGCTGAAGTCACAGGCTGCCTGCCCTGAGTGGTCTTATCCTCACCCTGCTCGGAGATGGAGGCCACGCAGGCCCGGTGGCTCAGCCCTTTCTGCCATCGACCACCCAAACTCATTCAGATACTTCCTCTCTCGCTTGCTTTTTTAAAAAAAATTTTAATGTTCTCTATAATTCATCCGTCCCAGAAGATAATCGATAGAGCCCGTAATGAAAATCTGAGCCATATTTTATGATCCGCTGCGAGCAGAAAGGGCCACATCAGCAGGTCCGGTTTTGGCTCTGCCTGTCTTGCCCACTGCTCCGGGGATTGCTTCCCCAGCCGGTCCTGCCCACCCACAGCCCCCCACCCAGGGCGCTGCCCTCAGCCACGTGACCGGGGCGTGCACCGCCCCGCTGGAGAGGAGGCTCGGGCCACAACCCCAGCACCCAACACTCACTGCACCACCCCGCTACAGGACGCCACCGGCCATCGCGAGGTCTTCCTGAAGCTGCCCCAGACCTGGGACCCCAGCACCCCCACCCCGCGACCTCACCACCATCTTCAGTCCCGGCCCTTCCCGAAGCCTGAAGACCCCCACCAGGATCTGGAGGCCTACACCGGCCCCCAACCACAACATTAATCCCCACCAAGAAAGGCTGCCCGCTCCCTGGGGACTCCCTGGGGGGGGGGGGGGGGGCGGGGTTCCGGTTAGGGGGAGGGGCTTCGAGGTACACCTGGGATCCTCAGGTCGGTTGAGGGTGGGTCATTATTGCTCATTTTTACTACCTCAGACACGTCCCTCCTCTCCCTGGTCTGGGCCCTGTGAGGTGATGATGTGGATGAGCCAGCCTGAGGGGGACACACTGGGAGTTCAGGGGAGGCAGCCTCCTCCTGTCTGCCAGGGCCAACTGGGGGCAAGCAGAGCCCCGCCTCTTGCCCTGGCACCACCACCGGGAGCCAATCAGCAGGCAAGGCTCTGCTCCTCCCAGAACCCCTTGCTGCCCAGCACCAATCAGAGAGTGCCACGGCACCAGAGCCCGGCCGGGCAAGCCCAGCAGGCCCAATCAGAGCCCAGAGGATATTCCAACACCCCAGGAACAAAGCCTCAAGCCAATGAGAAGGGCGATTCGGCCACATCACGAACTACTATGCAGCCGTCAACACACATTTACCCAAAGCGGGAAAACCCAGATGACTCTATTGTTTAGAATGCCGTCCAGTAGAACTTTCGGTGCCGTCCAGTATGGGCAGCCACTGGCCGCGTGTGGCTGCGGAGTCCTTGAAGTGCGGCGGGTGTGACTGTGGCACTGAATTTTTTATTCGGCTTGATTTTACTTAAACAGCCGCACGTGGCTACAGGCTACGGTATTGGGCGGCGTAGGGTTAGACAGAGAATTTCATGGATGTGGGAAAAAAAAAATTCTTCATAAAAAATTTAAAAGCCTATTATCTCAAAGCAGTGGAATAATCATTATTAACTACAATAACAGAAATAGTTAATGTTTATGGGCGCTGTGTGCCAGGCTCGGTGCTCAATATTTTATACGGATCCTCACACTGAATCTGACCACCTTCCAAGATGCAGACGATCATTATCCCCACTCTATAGGGGAGGAAACTGAGATTCAGCAAACTTAAGTAACTCACCCGAAGTCGCACTGCTGGGTGGCAAAATTGGGTTGCGAACCCCGGTCTCTCTGTTCCCCTAGCCTGTTTAATGAGCGCACTGCATATTTTTAAATTATTTTCTTCACACTTTCTTTGTGTTTTCCAGTGAGCCATAAGCACGAGTTATAATCAGGGAGAAAATGTGTTTTTTAGAAAGACCCTAAAAAGAAGCAAATCCTTCCTCCCCCGGTGGGGAGTGTAGAGAGAGATTTCTGGGACCCCTGGCCAAGTGGGCCTCCGGCTTTTGGATGGAGAAAGGGAAGGCCATGTGGTCACGGGTCCCCTCTGTCCCTCAGGCTCCCACTGCCCAGATGCCAGCACTGAGGAGGCCGGGGGCCTACAGATGAGGCCAGGCTTAGGATTCTCCAGCAGCCAGGCTGCCAGGAGGATCCAGTTTCCTCCCAGCCCCACCCCGGAATGAGTTCCTGACAGGTTTCTCAGCAGTTTTGCAATCACCACCCAGGTCTGCATCTTAAAGAAGGCGGCAGGCCACGGAGGAAAGACAACGCACACCATTCTTACCATGGACCACCTTTCCCACTACCCCTTCTAGGAGAGCCAGGAACTCAGGGCCAGCGGCCCAAGCCTGGGGACATGCTGTCTTCCCTCTGTGGGCATAGAGAGGCTTGTTTTTCCCTGGCGGGGGGGGGGGGGGGGGGGGGGTTTTTTCCCCGTGGGGGGGGGGGGGGGGGAACAGTCATTGTCTCCATTTGCTCCCTCTTGGGACTGCATCTAGGCTCAGAACGATGGGGACGATGAAAATCCTCTTGAAAGGTCTGTGATGAAAGAAGAAGCCCCAGCAAAGAAATGGAACCAGGGAAGAGTCCAAGTTGTTTTTGCTTTTTTTCCATAGCACCAACTAGGGGGTGCGGGATAGGGAGCGATTACCCCACTCGGTCTGGTTTCCATTTCAGCTCCCTGACCCCCCCCCCCCCACCCCCCCCCCCAGCCATGCGCAGACCGGTTCTCCTTTCGGGGCAAGCAGGATAAATGTCCTTACTTAAGAGGGTTTCTTCTTATTATTATTATGGATTTTTGGTTCCCTGCTGTCTGCCGTTCTCTGTCATTTCCAATCTACCTTAAGTTCCCCTTGGATTTATATATTTATTTTTTGGGTTGGTTTCAGGTGCTTCTAGTTTATCAAACAATCAGCTCTGTGAGGTACACTGGGTGTTTCCAGAAATTACATCACAAAAAATCATGCAATTAAAGTGTAAGGGAAAAAAAAACATAGCTGTTGCTTCATTTTGTATTTTAATTAGCGACTTATTGTAAACGTAGACTTCTAAAATGGAGGCACCTAAGCAAAGCCAGTAAACAAGTTTTTCTAATGAATTAATTTTACCTCTTCCCTCCTCCTCCCCACCAGCCCAACTGTCATCTTCTGGAACTTCTTGGCCCTCTTTTTATCTATTCCACTTCTTAATCCTTGCCCGACACATATTAGAAAAAGAATACCCCAAAATAAAATTAGAAGCCACGGCTTGTACGATCACAGAAGAAGCCTCGATGGTGAGCATCTTGGCTGAGGACCCTTTGCCCTGTCCCCAGCCCTGCAAACCCCTCTCTGCTGGGCCCCAGAGATCCCACTGCTCCTGTCGGTGCCCTGTACTCAGGAGGGGAGAGAGCGGAAGCCCAACGCAGTGCTGACTGCCCAGGCAGTGGGGAGAAGGTGGAGGCATGAAACATCTGCAGCAGGATCGAGGGCAGACCACCTGGAGCGCGAGGGACACCCAAGCCATGACCCATTGCCCGGAGGAAGGAGAAGGGACACAGGGGAGAGAAAGAAGAGGGAGCCTGTAGCCAGGGAAAGAGAAGCTGAAATTGGAAGGGTCAGTCTAGGTCCCATGGCAGCTCAGAGAGAGGACACATCCATCAGTCCCAGGCATCCCCGAAGGGTAGATCCAGGCTGCCACCACCGGTGATGCTTCAGGAGGTTGCTGTAGAGTCTTGCTCCTTCCTTCCTAGAAAGTTCCCAGCCTGGGGGTGGTGGTGGATGGGGGAGAGTAAGTTAATCTGCACTTTTAGCCTAGTTTCTGAAAGAGAAGGCTAAGCATGGGGACAGAGTTTGCAGGAAAGCAGACAAGCCCCGGATGTCCCAGAGAAGGGAAGATCCCTGGAAGCTGCCTCTGCCCCAGATCGGAAAGTGAACATCACTGGGTGCTTGAATGTCCCTGTTCACTGGGGAGTCTCTGAGCACCCCTGTCATTCCTCCCGGAGGCTAAGCCAACAAGGACAGACAGGAGCACACTGCCTCCCTGGTCCTGCATCTCCAAAACCAGTGCAGAGACACCATGGAGGAACAGGTTTGCCTTGCAGACTCCCTCCTGGGGCAAGCCAGGGTATTCAGCATCATGAGCAGAACTCCACACTGGCCCTTTTTATTTCGAGTGGGAAGAATCCTAACGATGTCCTCTGGAGAAGCTGTCATTCACCTGCTCATTCCCATCTCAGACCATCCTCAAGCTGGGGACCCCTTGCTTCTGACACTAAGCCCACTCCGGGGTCCCCTCCCCTACATTGCAGCAGTGGCCTCAAGACAAAACTGGTGGGGAAAGGGGCACGCAAGAAGGCTCTAGAACACCTGGCGGCAGAATCCTGGCCCCCACTCACTAAGATTCCCAAAGAAAGGAAGGAGAGGAAGGAAGAACCAGAGAGGAAGGGGCTGGACCTCCATGTCATCGTGCACCGGTGGGAAGCCAGACCCAGCCTCACAGATCCTGCTCGGTTCAGCTTCAATCGGAAAGGAAAGCTCCCATCAAACATGGGCTGGGCAGGGATGTGGGCACTGAGATTAGGAATTTGGAAAACCATCTGAGGAACCTGGCCCTGGGAAGACAGCAACAGGATTTAATACCTTATCCCTGCTGTCTGGTAAACACCCTGAACCATCCCCGCACTCCGTTAGGCAGCCTCGGATCCTCAGGTGTGCCGGCGACGGGCAGGTAGAGGCAGACGTGGGCAGAGACAGGAAGGGAGGGAGTGCGGGCCTGGGGGGAGGGGGGCGGGGGAGGCCTGGGAGGTAGGATGGGTGGCAGCCAAGCCAGACAGTCAATGAAACAGCTGACAGGTGCAGGGAAGGGGGGGCAGGGAGAAGAGAAAGGTGAGCCGGGGGTTTGGAATACTTGGGGATGCCACCGTCACACCCCAGGGGGCTGAGTAGGATGACAGGAAGGGTCACAGGCGTGTGGGCCAAAGACCTAGAAGTTCTGGCCACTTTTTCACCCTATTAAAAGGGGAACTGGGGAGGTGCTGTGGACCAGGCCACAGGCTCCCCCAGAACAAACAGGACAAAGCAGTAGATAGGGAGCTAGGTTCGGGGGCTTACCAAGGCCACCTATGAGAGTGATCTGCAGTGTCCTCTAGGGTCACCCTCTCTCCAACACGCATGCATAGACCTCATGCCGAAAAGAAAGTCCAATCAAATCAAAGAAGGAGCTTCCTTCTATTCTAGGCTGGAACTGAATGGGAAAGCTAGCGTTGAGAGGAAGCAGGGAGGACGGAGGGCAGCCCTCGACCTGCGCAGAGGAGACTCACCTCTTCAGGGGTGGCCTGGGGACGGTTAAGAGCAGACAAGCAGAAAAGAGGCGCCCAGGGTCCTGGCTGTTCCTTGGGGTGGTGGGGGGCGAACCACCTTGGCTAGGATCCTGGCACAGAGGTCGAGCCTGAGAGGGGCTCCTGGAGCCATCTCCACCACTAGGCCCAAGCGGGCCACGCCACTAATCCGCTTTTCCCATTTCTGTCTGCTCCTTGATGTAATTACAGTTTTGGATTGAAATCCACCCGGAGTGTAACCCCTCCGCCCCCTTGCCTGATGTACTCTCTAAATCCTTGGGTACACAGCAGTGCGTCTCCCCGCTCTCTGAGAATCGGAAATTATTTCAAAAGCGAAAAGTCGCACCCCTTTTCAATGTCCTCATCTCTGGTTTCTTTCAGCAACCCTCTCAAAGCTGTCCTTACCCTGGCCGCCTCGGCCAGCTCAGGTCCTCCCTTTCTGTCCCCTCGGCCACCGGGGCCTCCTGGGCACCCAGCAGGGGAACAAAGAGGTTCCTGGCCTGTTACGGGGCTGGGCCTGGAGCCCCTTGTCTTCTGCATGAACCCCATGATCCCAGGAAATGCCATCCACAGACCCTGGATCCAAAAGGAAGCTGAGAGGCCCAGATGCAGAACTTGTCCTGCCTTAACCATAACCATGTGGGGTGTTGGTTTTACTGCTGGAAGCCTGACCCTTGGCGATTTCCCAGCACCTAAGTCTGCTCCAAACGTGACCCCATAGGCCCGACTCTAGCTTGTGCCCACCCTCCTCTGCTCGGGTCCCAAGTTCCCTGCAAACCCACAGAGTGCTGACACCCAGAGCTCACACCGTCTGCAGTCAAGGGAATCTTCGATTGCCTTCTGCCGCCATTGTGTTCCAGTCTCTCAACTCTGGTCTTGCCAGTATCAACACTTTGAATCTTTGCATTAAACACACACACACACTCACACACACACACACCACTCCCAAACAAGGGCGAGAGAGCACCCTGACAAAAAACCCACAAGACCTGGAGTTGGGGCTGGAAACCAGTGTCACCAGCTCACTGTTTCCCCCACATCAGGCAGGCGGCCAGAGAACCCTGGGCAACACGTGTCACAGACCTCGCCAGACATCGGTACACTTGTTCGGGTCCCTACCCTTTGGAAGCGAGTCCCCCAATGCATCGCTTCGGGCCACTGCTGCTGATAATTTCTCAGAGATAAACAAACCGGTTTGGATAAAACAAGAACCAACCTGAATTCTTCACCCAAAACTCAAAATGAAACTCTCCGGTCTCCTATTTCCTTCCCTTCACCTTCCTATGCCATCATCAGGTTCCCTAAAACTCAGACAACTGGATTTTTTTTAGTTCAGTTCTCTAGCCTTTTTGTTCATGGATATGACCATACCTAGGACCAGTGGGCCCAACCTGATGGGATGCTGGCTTTTACTGAAAAAGGTTTTGCTTCCTGTCTCTTAAGTATGCACAGGACAGAAGAAAGAACAGACAAGGGGAACATGCCTTGGAACCTCTGCTGGGCTGGTATCCTACCTGGGTCCTTTTCCCCAGCTCCTTTTAGGTTCTGGGTCTTTCCTCCATACTCCTATGGATCCCCTCAATTTTCAACCCCTTTAAAAAAAAAAAAAAAAGGACCAGACATCTGGTCTACTCCTCCTTTCTAGGACAGAGGAAAGCATTGCTCAGTTCCCTTTGAGGAGTCACCTGGTTAATCGAGGCTCAATGTCAAGACAGGAAGGAGGCCAAAGGGCAGAGAGGAAAGACACAGCCCTGAGGTCGGCAGCCACGTGTGTCTCCCTGCAGGCTCAGTACGTGACATGCTTGCCTACCCCCAGAGTCATTCGTGCCTGACACTTTCTCACCCACCTCCCCATCCCACCCAATCAGACCTCTGTGCCCCTCCAGCCTCTTTGTGGAACAGTCTCTGCTTTCTGCTCTGAGCTAGTCTGGAACCTCTGCCAGGGCTCCCGCCTCCCAAGTCCCCATCAGTGGGGTCTGCTCGGTCCCTGTAGCTAATTTACACCCGTCAGGGTTTAAAATAGCAGAGGCATAAATGAAAAGTCCAATTTCTTCAAATTTGCATTGTAAAACCATCCTTCAACTTCCTTGAAATAAATTTTACTATTTTATTAGTGCAAACAAAATGGTAATAAAACACTAATACAGCGCCTTGTATCCAGGGGAAGAGCTAAAATTAACATAGAGCGAGCGGTGTTTGCTATTACATTCAATTACCTTTTTACTTGAGATTTACATTCTCATCCCCTTAATCTCCATAGTAGTGGCTTCAGAATCATTCCTCCCAGGCTCTGCCCTTCCGGAGCCCCCACAGCTGGAAGCCAGGCCTCCTGCCCAGATGGCGCTCACCCTGGGCATGGCGCCTACCCCCTTCACCGCAGCTGCCTCTTGTCAGAGGGTACCACTTCCCTCCCCTGCTCGTAATTTCCTCACGTCTCGGCCTCTCAGTACTTGGAAAGTTCAAACCAAAGGGCTCTGACACAAGGCACATTCAGACACGCAGTTATCAATAAGCAGGTGCATGGGGCATGGGCCGGGGGGCATTGCTCCACAAGCCTGCAAAGTCTCTCCTTGGCATAAGAAAGCGGCTGGGAGCTCATGGGAGCCCTGAGGAAACCGGCACCTCTGGTTTGACAGGTTGTGGGAGAGGGTTCGCTGCATGGCACAGCTGGGGACTCTGGATTGTGGCAGGAAGCTCAGCTGTCCTGACGTGGGACAGGACAAGGAACCACTGGGGCCAGCCTCTTACTCTGTACACAGACAGCAAAGCCGAGGGCTTGGGATGTGGCTGCTCACAGGTGACAGAGGTGCGGCTAGCACTCCCCTTGTCCTTGCTCACCATCCAGAGCTCTTTCCTCAACAGAGACAGACCCTAAAACCAGACCAGTCACTCCAACCACAGCCACAAAACGTCTGATGCTCCAGGAGGGTCCCTTTGTTTCCCGGAAGAGGAAGAAAGCAGAATTCCTTGTCTGGGACCAGTCAGCCTTGCCCCGAGCCACTGGCATAGATGACCATATTTCCAAGTGGCCCCAAGCTCTGTCCTGGTTTCAGATCTGTCACTGACTAGCTGTGTGATCATGGACAAGGTGCCTCTCCTCTCTGGGCCTCAGTTTCTTCATCTGTAAAACAGGCACAATAACCTCTGCACTGTCTTCTTAGGAATGATCACCGTGACTGAAAGATCAAGAAGGCCCATTAAAGCCCACAGAGCCTTGGAAGCTCCACAGCAAATCCGTTCCCAGGATGGCCTGGACAAGGTGGGACAGGAGAGCAGGGCCTCGGACATGGACGCCTGAGTTCCAGGCCAGGCCACCACAGACCTCTCTGTCTTTGCCTCTAACCCAAGAGATTCCTCTCTCTTACTGGTCAAACTGCTGCCAAAGACCCTACAGAATACTTTGCCCACAGAATCCTTTGAACTAATCTTGAAGAAAGAATTGCCAATCCGCCCAGGGTCCAAAGCCGCCTGACAGGTTCACTAGAAGTGGTTTGGGTCAGGGAAACAAGGTAATATGGGAGAAAAATAGATGTAAGGCCCCCCGTAAGCTCTGTGTTCTGGGAGGAACATTCTGGTCCAAGCTGGTCCAAGACAAACTCATCCTAATTCCCGATTCACATGGAATTCTGAGTCCCACTCCCACAGAGCTGCTTCTGGGACACCAGGAGGTAGGAATCTTACTTACACCTAACCAGAAGTGGGGGCAAAGGCTGTTGGCAGTCGGGCATGACTGGCCAGAACAGCCAAGTGAAACATCGATGCTCACCAGAGCCCAACCTGGCTGTCCTTGCTCCAGCCCTTTCTGCTCAGGCCCCTCCATTCCTACCCTCACCATGTTCTGGCCCAGAGATGAGCTTCATGAAGTAGCTTTCTTATTCAACAAACAAAAGGCAAAACCCACTGCAAGAAACAATCCCATGCACAAAATACAAGGAGTTTTATTTGGTTCAAACTGGTCCTCTGCATTTTTTCCGCCCTATTTTTTTCTCTCCAAGGGGGAAACAAAAGAAAGTTTGTTGGTGAGGCTCAAACGTTTCTTGGGCCTTGTCCGAGTTCTACCTTGTTTTTCTTTTCCTTTCTGTCTGCCCCCCACCCCCACCCCGCCTTCCCTGCCTCCCCACCTTGAATAAATAAAGCACCCGAAGCTGGCACAGGCTGGGAAGGAAAGTACAAACTATCTCATAATTTTATAATTTTTTTTTAACACACTGGCCTAGGGTTTTGGGCAAAGGACAAAAGCTATTGTTGAACAGCATAACACGAAGGTCTGAGTCACCGATACGCCTTGGCTTCTGGAGATCTCATAGGTTTCTGTGGCTGCCACAGCCGGTGAGCTCAGCACCCTGCGGGGGCCGTGGGTGCAGGCGCCCTCCCGCCTGGCGCTGCCCCGCCCCCTCCCCCTCCCCAGGCTCCCTACTGGGCTGCCACGTTGGCTTTGTTGGTTTTTAATCATAGGGGGGAATTTAAAGAAAATGTTGTGAAATAAAAAACAAATCACCGTGGTCCCACCGCTCATGCTATAATTTTCATTTTGGAGGATTACCTTTCAAGCTTTGTCCATACACATTTGTGATTTTTATATAGTTTCTATCGTGGCGTTCACTTGGCCTTCGGTGTTTTGTTTTTTCCACTCACGTAATAAACATTTTTCCATGTTTCGAAATCATCTTCAACATCATTACTTGTATAGGTGACACAGTATTTCTTCCGCCCTGTTATTCTTGGGCTGACGCTGGGAAGTCAGAGAGGCAGAAGGGGGCCCGTGGGAGACCTTTCCATGAATTGAACCACTTAGCCACATGCTTCTGGCCGAGGTGGGGGCTGTGCCTGAACGATCTGGATCACCCTGGCCTTGGGAGTGTGAACCCGGAGGACAGGCAGAGGCTCCACCAAAACCCTCCCCATCCTGTACCGAGCCATGCACGCCCCTGCCCTCCTGCCCAGAGAGACACTGGTTCCAGCAATGGCCTTCATCCTCATGCTGACCTTCACCCCCACAAGCTGTATGTACTTCCTCTTTATAAAGCGCCCTGGCAGCAAAAGGCCCATGACAACACTCTGCTCTCCATTTTTATATCTGAATATCTCAAAGCACTTAGCAAAGACTTTCATTTTCTCATTACCCCAAGGAGAGGAGGTCATTTGGGAAAATGGTACAAATATTCCCATTTGTCAAAAGCAAGAAGGAAGTGAGTTAAAAGGAAAATTCTACCACTTAACTGCGCCCGACCAGCCCAGGAGGGAACGCAAGGGTCTTCTTTGCCTCTCCGTTCACCCAGTTTGCTTTTTCCGACGCAACTTCAGGAACCTCATTACGGAAATGATGGCTCAGGGCCAAAACCAGGTTTCCATTTTGCTGAGAATCAATCACTCCCCAGTGGCCCCAGCTCAGGAGACCCTCTCACTTCTCAACTAAGACCATATTCTCTTAGGATTATAATTATGTAAAATGTATATTATACAAGTATATACAGTCACCAAAGGAAAAAAAAAGACACCAGAATACACTAAATACTAAAGGAGGTGATATTACAATAGTTAAATTATCAGTGAATGTTTTTCCTTTATTGTTTCTCAAAAATTATTTAAAATATGGTTATATTCTCCCAGCACATGGAGAAAAGCAATGCTTCAGAGTTGTATCAGCCGGCGT
This sequence comes from Mirounga leonina, assembly GCF_011800145.1. Classification (NCBI taxonomy): domain Eukaryota; kingdom Metazoa; phylum Chordata; class Mammalia; order Carnivora; family Phocidae; genus Mirounga; species Mirounga leonina. Next base: position 86,284,541 of record NW_023270447.1, on the reverse strand, counting down.
TCGAAGGCTGGCTCTCCTTTAGCCAGCTGGGTGAACTCAGGCAAATTACTTAGCCTCTCTGAGCCTTATTTCCCGACAGGTACAACAGAAGTCGAACCACTACCTGCCCTGTGTCCTTCAGTCCCACAGAAAGTCACGGCACGGCATCTGACGCCTAGTTGGTGCTCAGAAAATGTCTATTTCCTTCCTCTTTTAATAAACTGAAAAGGTAAAATCACCCCTTGGGGACAAAGGCAAGAGGCTTCACCCGCTTCCTCTCCAATTTCCTACTACATCCTTCATCCCTTTTCCTGGCTCCCGTCACTCCCCCAGCAAGCCCCCAACACACAGCCCTCAGGCTGCTGGTCCTGGCTGTCCTGGGACCCTCCTGGGACTCACCTGGAGGGCTCGGAGGCTGGGGGGGGGGGTGTCTCTGGGGACGACAGCACAAGCCCTGCTCTGACCTCCTCCACCAGGTCAGGCCCAGGCGAGCCCTTCCAGGGAGTAAACAGGCCTCGTGCAAGGACTCGGCAGACACACTGGGCGATCCCCAGGTTTGCGCCCTCCTGGCAGCCGCCGTCCAGGAACAGGTGCCAGGCTGCAAAGGCCACCTGCTCTCCTGGGGGAGGGCAAGGGCCACGCTCCCGACTGCGGAGGGGAGGCCAAGGAGAATCAAGATGGCGCCAGCGTCTGGGAGCCAACCCCTCCCTGGGCCAGGCAGGCCAGGCCGGCCCAGGGGCTGCCACCTTGGGGGTCCGCGAACCCAGCCCCGGCTGCAGCAAGCTGTCTCCCTGCTCCCCTCCCTGCTCTGTACTGGGCCGACATGTTCATGTTCTTCATGTTCACTCTGCTGGTTTGGCAAGTATGCTTCAGTAGAATTCTGGTGGCCACAGCCTCTGGGCTGGGGTGCCAAGACTCCAGCCTGGCCTGGGGCATCCTGGAGCCTGAACACAACGACAGGCCTGAGCCCTCCACCTTCCTGCCTTCCTGATAATAGATGGGGAGCAAGGAGTCGTAATAGTAATAGCCGCAATAATGGCTACCCCTAGTTCCCATGCACCAGGCCTCGCCCTAAGTGCCTTACCAGCATTTTTTCATTTAATCCCAATAGCAACCCCATGCTGGAGGCACTATGATCTCTCTCCTTTGGCAAGGAAGGAAACTGAGCCTCACAAGGCTTAGGGAAGTACCCAAAGTCATAGTACTAATAAAGGAGGAACTAGGAATTTATTTATTTATTTATTTATTTATTTAAAGATTTTATTTTTTTATTTGACAGAGAGAGACACAGTGAGAGAGGAGCACAGGCAGGGGGAGTGGAGGGGGGAGAGGCAGGCTTCCCGCCGAGCGGGGAGCCCAATGCGGGGCTCGATCCCAGGACCCTGGGACCATGACCTGAGCCGAAGGCAGGCGCTTAACGACTGAGCCACCCAGGCGCCCCGGAACTAGGAATTCAAACACGTGCACTCAATTATCCTACGGTGTCTCTGCATGGGGGCCATCCTCCCAGTACAGCTGCTAAAACCACCACACTCCACTGGAAGGTTCCAGAAAAGGAACCCCTGAGAGACATCCGCAGCCACTGCGGGACACATGACCTCCCCAAGAGCAGGCTGTGATCCTGCCAAAAATGAGTGCTGCTCCTTGCCTCTTGCCCCTGAGGAAGAAGAGGGACTCCACACCTCCACCAAGAAAGGATGGTCAAGTTCAAGAGCTGCCATTTTACAAACATAGCAGTGACTGGAGGAGCACCTGTAAGGTGGTGATATTTCCCTCCCTGGCTCTCTTGGGAATGTTTAAGTGGGGAGGTCTAGGGACATGGGATCATTGCAAGGGCCAAGTACAAGTAAATGTCTGTTGACCAATCTACTAAGGTAGGCTTGGGAGAGAGCGGAAACATGGCCGGGGAAGGGGGGAGGGGGGCAGGGCCCATTACATATACAAACCCTCAAAACTGTAAGCCTCCTTTGCAAACCAGGCATGATACCAGCGCAAGATGAGGCAACCTTTCTTTTAAAATTAAAATAGGTCTCTCATGGGAGGCCGGATGTGGGGACCCCCGGACAAGGCTCCCCCCGCCCGCCCACCCGTTGCCAGCAGCGGGTCCCATGGAAGCTGGTGGAGCCTAGCAGGGTGGGGGCCCGGTGGGCCACCCGGGGCAGACAGTCTCCAATCGTGCTGACCACAGCACATCGCTTCATTCAGGAACCCAGAGTAAAATGTACAGCTGGGTCTAGCGTTGATTCAGCCTTTAACTCGTTCGGGATCGCTGGCGGAGCCACCGAGGCAACCGGGAGGGGGTTAGGCCATCCCTGGGGAAGGGGGCAGGTTGGGGCAGAACCCCTGCTGATGATGTTGATACGTATGAAAAGAAACCGTAATTTTTGTTTCAAAACCCCTCTAACAACCCTACGAGCATTGGGAGTTTAGGGAGGGATGAGTGAGTGTGTGTTAGGTGGGGGGCAGGGGTGGGGGGAGCTTGTTTTCTACCCACTGCCAAATTCTCATTTACTGTCAGCTCCAATCCATTCAGAACTCACTGACTCAATTGCCTTTTCACGGGGAAAGGAGCCTGCACAATGCAGGGGACTTTTCAGTTCCACATTAGCACACAGGGCACTGGGCAATGTCCAGGAATAAACACACACGTCCCTCCCAGAGGCCGCCGCCCCCACCCCCAGCCCCAAACAATCCAGCCAGCCCCGCCTGGGCCACATCTGCTCTCCCCCTATTTTGCTCAACCCTACTTTGGGTTGTTGTTGTTGTTGCTTAATGTAGTTTGGCCACTAGAGAAGTGAGTGTGTGTGTGTGTGTGTGTGTGTGCAGACGCACAATTTCTGTGTGCTGGGAGAAGTAGGGGCTCTCACAAGTAGAAGGGCTTGCAAGAGTTAATTCTAGGGCAGTTCCAACTCTTCTTTTTGCCCAAAGAAAGAAGGGATGGGGAGAGATGGAAAGAGATCCAAATTAGGCTCCCAGAAGGTAGGGATTTGTTGGGGCGGGGGGGACTCATTTAACCTAATTCTGAAAAGTGTTGATTATAGAGAAATTAGCATTTAGTGTGGGAATGTCCTTAAGAACTTGGCAGCCACAAAAGCTCTTCAATAATCACATTAAAATAATATCAGCAATAATATAATTATTATAAAAACTGGGGTCCCCATTTTCCGAGCGTTCACGATGAGCCCTGTGCTCTACTAAGTGCTCACACCCACTGGCTCAGGCAATGATCCCAAAGACCCACTGAGCAGATACCACCTCCCGTTAGCACGTCCACACAATCAGACAGTTACAACCCCTGCCCCAAGTCAAAAAGACTGCAAGTGAGAAAAGGGTTTAAATCCCGTTCTCCTAACTGTAGACCCACCATCTCACCCTGCCCCAGGAGAGAGGAAACCTGCAGTAGATTCTAAAGAGAGAGGAGGCCCCAGCACCACGGAAGCCTTGGCTGCAGGCAGGGAGCCCAACCCCTGCCTCCATCACTGTCCCGTGGGGGCTCGTGCTTCCCTTTAGCCCAGGCTCTAGGAGGGAAGCACCTGCCCCTCTTATACCTCCCTTGTCCAGTAGAACTTGACGTGATGCTGGAAATGCTCTTTATCGTGCCGCCCAACACGGTAGCCACTAATGGTTATGGAGTACTTGAAATGTGGCTAGCTCACTGAAGAACTGAATTTTTCATTTCAGTTCCTTTCAACTGCCACATGGGCTAGGGGCACTGTACTGGACAGTCCAGATTCAGAATCCCTCCAGCTGCCCCTTTCCCTCCCAGCCCAAGAGCAATGTTGGAAATAAACTTAAGCGCACTGGAAGACAGAAGTGTTGCTGGGTCGGAAGGCCCCCACCTCAGCCACCAAGCCTCTCCTCCATTCTGGCATAGCCTTCCAAAAATCCCGAGTCTGCCTCCAGCTTATCTGTCTCCTTCCCTCCCTCCCTCGCTCCCATCTTTCTTTTTTTCTTTTCTTTCTCTTCCTTTCCTTCCACCCATGCTTCCTCCCTCCCTCCCTACTTCTCATTCCATCCTTCCTTCTCTCCCTCCATTTCTTCTTCCTTCTTTCCTTCCTTTCTTCCTATCTTTCTTTTCTCCCTCCCTCCCTTCCTTTCTTTCTTAGGAAAAAAAAAAAAAAGCATCAGTTTAATTAGATAAATCCTCTGAGCACGTGGCCTGGAGTTCGTCATGGAAATTAACCTGCTCCCAGATCTCAGATAGTGAAACAAGAACCGGGGTGTTTTGGCATAGCACAGTGAAATGGGAGAGGCCGGGGGCAATTCATATACCTCATCTTCTATAAGTGCCCCCGGCCCCTCCAGTGCCCCCTGCTTCGCAGCCTCCACGTCCTTGGCTCCTTAGGTCACTGCCTCCAAGCCCCCTCTGCCTCTCCTCCTGGCCTTCCCTCCCCACCTCCGCCCAGGCCCGCCCAGGCCCGCCCAGGCCCGGCGCTGCTCCCCACGGCAGGATCGCCCAAGGGCAGGGGGGAAGCCGAGGCTCCATCCCCACCATGCCCTGCAAGTCAAACCTCAGTGAATGGGAGTTAGGATTATTGTTCTCTCTGTGCTCACAGGTGGAATTCCAGCCCCATTTTACAGATGTAGGAACAAAGGATTAGAGAAATTAATCCGCCTAACCAAGAGAAACATGGTTCGCATTGGGTCCAGCCTGACTCCAAAAGCAGGCTCTTACCCCTCTGCTGGCCACGCCATCTCTGCACAGCAGGGCCCGTCCATGCTGGCCTCCGGGGCCCCCGGCACTCAGCATGAAACTTGCAGGCCACCAGCACCTTGCAGTGGTTCCCAGGAGCTTCCTCCACCAGACTGCTTGCCTCCTGTCCCAGAAAGCTCCCGTGGTGAACCTCCCTGCTTCCCCAGCTCCAGGAACATCCACTCTGGCCACAATGGGGATGAGAGACCAACGGCCCCTCTCCCATTTCAGGTGGACTCCAAAGGTGGGCACACCTTGCTTCTCGACGCCTTCTGACTCAACACCAAAAATACCCGGAGACCTCAAGGTAGCCCCGAAAGATGAAACACAAAATCAGAATTTCCAACTAACACCATCACACCCCACACCTTCGGGCGTCCCAGCCCCCAGTTATAGAGAGTGGGTTCTCCCTTCTCTCTCGTCCACAGCACGCCCTGGTGGGCAGCAGGTGTGTCCACACTCCCTCCCGTGTGAGTCTGAAACACACATAGGTGCCAGGCCGGTTCTAAACACTTCACGAGTCTCAGCTCATCTGATCCTCACATCAATGCCACAAGGCGGAGAGTGCTATCCCCATTTTACAGATGAGAACACTGAGGCACAGGCTAGTTAAATAACTGATGTAAGGCCGTGACTTTGATCCCTAGCTAACTAGTTTCAGAATGCATGATCTATAATATACACAGTTCCTCAAGGGAGCCCCCATACTGCCTGAAAAGCAACTACCCACCCCCAACTCAGCCCCAAGCTCCCAAGGATGAGAACCAAAACACAACCTGATACAAAAATGCAGCCCCAGCACCACACACACCATGACCAGGCCCATGGCTTTCTGGAATGCTGGATCCCATATTATATGAAACTGGCTCATCTGACGCTGGGGACACCGTGCACTTGACCACGTGACCGTGATAAATTCCTCATTACATTTCACGATTTCAAAGAACGTTCCTAGCTACAAGGCCAGCCGATTTCAGGGAAATCAGGTCAGAGACCATTTGATAAGAGAGGAAACTGAGGCCCAGAGAGGTCAAATGACTTGCCCAAGAGCACACAGTGATTTACTGGGGAGCTAGAACAGGAATGCGGTCCCCTGACCCCTACAAGTAGACCACCCAGGTCTCATCCCATCCCCTCATGCCAGACCAGGGATGCTGGGCTTGGCCCATGGTCGTCCCCCCCGCCACCACCCCGGGGATCAGATTTCCCTGAAATTCCCAAAGGAGCCTCCGGGACGAGTGGGCCCGGAAATGGCCCGCACAGAGCGAGCTGCGCAGCTGAGCTCCCCAGGGGCGAGGGGGGCAGGCGGAGCTAGAGACACCAGCACAGCCCCCGTGGGTCTCTGCCAGCAATTAGTGCTGGAGAAGGGTGCCAGTCTGGCAGAGCTGATTCCCCACCCCTTCTTCTCATCACACACACACACACACACACGCACACGTGCGCGCGCACACACTCATGCGCGCTCACCCACCCCAAGACCAGCAGAGAGGCAGCGCAGCTTCCTTTCAGCAAATCTCGTCGGCAAGCACACGCTGGCCATGCAATTTGGTCATTACTGCTTTTAAACAACAGAAGAGCAGAATCCACCCACCATTAACCCGTCCTGCTCTCCCTCCGCGTTTCACACCAGCTCAGTCACCAGCCTTCATCTCCAACTCCCACGCACCCCCTTTTTGCATGCTCCCCAGAAGTTGCTTTCCCAAAAGACACACGGAGTTAAAACACACACACACACACACACACACACACAACCTGACTACGGTAAGTCAAACCTGAATTTATCTCTTACCCGCTCTGTCCCCAGAGAAAATCATGCAGGGTTTGCACATGACCTTGGCTAAGACCCTTCCTTAAATACCCTAGGAATCCTACGGAATGCCCGCCAGACGAGGGTGAGGCTGCCTTTGTCCTGGAGAGGGGAATCGACCTGAGCAGGTGTGGGTTCTTCAGACGGGAACCTGAGTGTTGGCCCCAATCCACCTGTGGGGGACGCTGGATCACAGTTTGACATGGCTCTGCTCCCTGGTACTGAGGCAGGCAGGGGTGGCAATGGACATGAGGCCGGATTTTGCCTCCTCACTTCCTTACCGCCCACACAACAGTCCTGGAGAATTGGAAAGAAGCCCACCGGAGCCAGAGACCCTAGACGGTCCTTAGCTGGGTTTTTAAGATCTGTGAAACCCCTCAAAGAATAAGTAGTATTTATGCTTGAGAGACCTTTTTTTATTAAGAGAATTCTCAAAGGGGGCACATGAACTCAAAAGAGGAAGAAGCAGAGACCCCCCTCCCACTACCACCATGGGCTCAGCGGTGTCTCCCACCCCTACTGCCCCTCTCCAGTGGCTCTGACCAGCTGCCTCTCTGGCCCCCAGGGCCTCCTCCTCGCCTGGCCTGGAAGCCGGTCATGGGGAGCGCTGGGCCCGGGAGCTGTGCCATGCCCGTGTGCCAAGGCCCACTCACCCTCCTGCCAGTGTGCCAGGGCGGCCGCAGGCCCGACAGAGGACAGGCACGGCAGGGCCCACCAGCGGGGAGAAGAGAGGAAACCAGCGGCTGCTCGTCTTGGAAAACCTCGAAGATCCTCTAAGCCACCTAGTGTCCAGAGCTGAACTCTGGCCGCAGCTCTGTCCCTCCCGCTTACCAGAGCGGACAATGCGGGGGGGAGCCCAAGGGGGCAGGACAAGCCGCTCTCCCCCCTTCTCCAGGAACCTGAGGCCAGGGGGGCCAGCGGCTGAGCCTGCTGGGGAGACAGTGCCCGGGGGGGAAAAGAGGAAAGGCCCTGTGGCCCCTGCTCCCCACCCTAACCCAAGGCAGGGCTGACCCAGGGCAGATGCTTCCCTCACCCCTGCTCCTCGCCTCAGCGAGTCACCCTCTCCTGGAGATCCCCAGTGTCATCTCAGACAACCGGCTGGCTGGGCTCCTCTGGGCTCCCCCCAACCCCAGCCTCCCGGCCTCCTGCAGAGCCTCCCAAACCCTGGGCCCGCCACTCCCCCAGGACTGCTTGCCCCCCCCTCCTCTGCTCTCTCTTTTCTCTGTGTCCTCAAGACTCCTCTCACCTTGAGAAGTGTTAGGATTACCCAGCATTTACACTCAACGCTCTTCTTTATTCCTTAAGGCTTATTAAGAATGATAATGAGTTCCAAAGGAGCCACACGTCTCTCTCTCTCTCTCTCTCTCTTCTCTATCCTTCCCTCTCCCTCCCCCCCCCCCCCCCTTGCTGTCTTTCTCTACGTGTCTTTTCCACCAAAGACACACAGGACAAATCCAGACCAAAAGGAAAAAATAATTCCAACAATATGGAACAAGGGCACTTGAGGATTTATATTCAATAAATCCCTCTCTCTTCTTCCCTCTCCCTAGTTGTTCTCAATTATTCAGATTTAAAAAAAAACAACAACTCCCCCTTCTCTTTCCCACCCTCCAGGCCACCCCTCACTCTGCTGGACTTTGAGCAGGGGGAACTGGAGAAGGGCCCGGCTTGCCCGCACAACCTCATTAACGTGTGGCTCTTAAACGGTTGATTAATTTTTGCAGAATTTATGACAGGCTTCAGCTGCCCCCCCCGCCCCCCCATCGACCCACACGGTGGCCTCAGCACCACAGCAACTTAACTTGGTGAACTTGAGGGGGGTTGGGGGGGCAGAGCTGGGGTGCCCCCCTCGTCAGCGGCTTCCTGCAGCCGGAACCACGGGCAGCCCAGCGCCAGACGGAAGACACACAGATGCCAAGGCCAGGCAGGGGATGAACCCGCTCGAGGAACGGCATGGCACCCACAAGGGAGATCGCCGGGCAGCCAGAGGCCATGGCTAACTTTTGGTTCTGCGGGACTTTTTAAATTCCAAAATAAGGAAGCCGTCAGAAAATGGGCAATGAGCAAAGGAACCCGAGGGTCTGCAAAGGATGCCCAAGTTCACGCCCACCGAGCCACACCAGGCATCTCAGCAGAGGGACCGGCCTTATCGGTCTGCCGGGCTGCCCTTCAGAGAAGGGGAAGAACAGATCCTAATGAAATTACTGTTTTTAAAATGTCTATAAATTAAATCTTCCCCCCCCCACCGCCTCTCTCTCTGAATCTCCCCCTGAGCTCCCTCCTTTACAAGGCTTGTTTGCCTCTCCTCGGTTCCCTCTGCTCATGTCTGCTTTTCTGATATAGACATCAAGAGGTTACGGGCTCAATTACAACTCTGCTGGAGTCTCAGCTCCAGACTCGCCTGGCCTTCTCTTCTGCTCTTCAGAAACCAGATACCAAAGAAATCTCTCTTCTGCTTTATATTTTTATTTTTAATGCCAAAAGCCTCAAGATTCATTCAGTTGACTCACGGCCTTTTTTAACTTACTTCAAATGGGAGGGGGGGAGAGAATATCCTTTTTAGTTGTGTCCGAGTATAAATATAATGGAAATGCTTTTCTCTTTATCTCATTCCCCTTTCTTAAGGACACACACAAAACCTTAGCAATATGTGGAATTTCAAAAAGGGGGGGGACAGAGTATAAGTGTGCTTAATTAATGCATATCTGTTGGGGGGAGGAAAGAGAGCTGCCGGAGAATATCAGTTGGACATCTAGTGTATTTCTAAAGTTAAGGAGTGACATCATAAGACTTCTTATTAGCAAAAAAGTCCATTTGAAAGGGGTGGAACATACATGGTGATTTTTTTTTTTTTTTAAAGGAAAACATTTCTTCTACCTTCCACAACACTGTCTCTTGATACAGAAAGGAGACAGACCATCTATATAATGTTACATCCTCAAAAAGCCACCCCCCCAAAAAAAAGTGAAAAAAAAAATCCAAGTCATAGTCAATTATCATAGTTGAAACCAGTTTCGAATTGTAGGTCTAAGGGAAAAAAACAAACAACCCCTCCACTATAATTCTGGAAATATTAACCAGAGGGGATTCCAAAAGGTACTTTTCCAGGAAAAAACACTTGAGACAAAGGCTGGAGAAAGCTAAAGCTCAAGGTGAATCAAAAAAGAAAAACTTTGGTCTTTCCAATTAACCAGACTGGGAAAAAGAAAGGAGGGGGGGCACACATTACTACCAACTCATTACTTCTTTCCTGTAAACAATTTAATTAAATTCTGCTAAATACAGGAGAAATACTCATTTTGGAGTGCTTCTCTCCCCCCCCCCACCTCAAAAGCAAATTCCTGCAGGTTACTCCCCCCCATGCCAACACTTCTGCTGCACAACCTCCAAATGGATTTCCAACCCAGGCGTGGACTACACAGCTCACAGCCGCCAGAATGACAGCCTCATATGTCTGAAAGCTGACACTTCAGCTTTGAAAAGAAATGGGGGAAAATAAGCTGTTGACTTCTTGGTTAAAGTATTTTCTTGTTCTAACTCATGTTCTTATGTCACTGGGCTAAAAAAAAAGGGGAGAGAGAGAGAAGAGAGAAGAGAGAGATATGACTTTCCTTGAATGATCTGTTTAACCTAAGCCAGAGGAAAAAAAAGAAAGTCATTAATTACTTATGTGAGCTATTGCTTCAGAAAGACAATAAACCTGCCCGGTCGCCATGGATATGACATATTTGCTCTGAAAACAACACAATAATTAGCAAAGGGGAAAGATACAAGGAGAATATGCAAACTCCTGAGTTTAAAGCCACAGTGCTCTTTTCTCCCGTAAGCCTGTTCTGTTTGCAATCCAAATCAAACAAATTTTTAAAATATAGCAAAGGGGGAAAGAGCAGGAATGGTTCCTCTCTCCTCTGAGCTGAGAAGCAACAACCACTCCACCTCCTTCCAAAATAAAATAATGTAAAAGAGAACCAGGATGGCATAAGGGGGGGGGAAAAAAGTCAAGTATTGACTCTGTTTTATTTCCTATAGCAGGGGTGGAGTCTAAGTTTTGTTTTTGCTTCTTTCTTTTTTTTAAGTGTGCTCTTATTTAGCTTTGGACCTTCTGGCCAGATATAAATTTATTTATGAAAGCCAAATGCCCTGTGTGTGGCTCACCCCTCCCCAAAGTAAATGGAAATGTGAAGGGGTAGAGGGGGAATTCTACTTGAAAAAGCAAAACAGTATACTCAGAAAGCATCAGCTCTAGAGAGGGACATCCACTCCCCCCACCTCCAAGAAAATGGAACCCGGGCCTTACTTTAAAATTAAAAATGCATTAAATGGTTTTACCTACAACTTAGTCCCAGAGGATCATTAGGAAATGCAATCGCTTTGTATCATATCTGTCAGCGTGATAAATATCTGAGTTCAGAGTAGGTTTGCAATTTTTCAGAGCGTCACAAACCAAGATAATTTTTTTTTTCGCCTTACTTTCTTAATTCACTGCACCCACCCCCTCAAAGTCAGGAGTCTACAGAAAAATAACTGAGAAGAGGACAGGAGGAGAAAAGGAGAAAAAGTTGATATGTTCTTATACACGGACAGAGGTTACTGATCTTCCCCCCCAAAAAAGTGGGGAAATTAGGACTGTCAAATATTTGGGTATTTTTTAAAAAATTTTTAAAGTACTCCCATTAAGTTTGAGTAAAAACTTTCCCCCTCTTCCCAGAGGCTAATTTTCCAAAAACAGATGGTCAGGATCTAAAAGAGAAGCAAATATACCTCAACCCCCACAGGCAGAGAAATCTAACTTTGAACTTCTTTTTAAATTAAAAAGGGGGGGGCAGATAAACTATTAATAAGTATGAAAAATTAGCTGAGCTACAAGTTTTGTTTTTCTTATTAAAAAAATTCTTTCAACACAAGGGGAGCAGATACAAAGGAGAGGTTCACATTTGACTAACTTCCTATTTTTTTAACAATAGTTGTTTTTTTGTTTTAGATTGGACTCTTTGATCTTGAAAGAATTTTGTTCTTATACGATGGGGAAGAAGGGGGTGGTGGTGAAATGATCTGTTTTAAATGATGATGCAACTTAGGGATCAAAGCCTTCGCTCTCTTCTAGCCATAATAAGCTGTACTTGCCACAAAGCGCGAGTCTCCCGGCTCCTCTCCTTCGTAAGAAGGAAATAAAATGCACGGAGACTCAGGGAAAGACGCGAAGTCTCTGCAAGGTGCAAAGTCTAAAAAACAAAAATCAAAAAGAGAGAGAGAGGCACTGCCCCTTTAAACGTTTTAGTGCATATGGAGTTTGATTTCTGAAAGAGATCAGTTTAACATCTCCATAGAAACCAGCAACAGATTATCATCAACAGAATAAATAACTAGTCTAATAAATTAAACAGGAGGCATAAGATCGCTGGAAACCTGATTACTGAAGTTCAACAATATTCCCCATAAACTCTCGTTAACCGCCTCTAAGGTGGCTAACAAGATGGGGGCGGGGGGAGGGGGGCAATCTCTCCAGCTCGCGGGATCCCGGAGAGAGACGGTGGCCGCCGCCGGGAAGGGAAAAGTTCCCCACCCTGGCCTGCAGAGGGTCCGAGAGCTCGAGTGAGGGGCAAACCATAAAGCCGAAGTTTGGCAAGTGGGAAAGCGGCTGGCGTCGGGGGAGGTAGCGCGGGTCGCCGGAGATGGCGCGGGGCGCGACGCCTGCCCGGGACGCAACTCCTGGCCGCCACCAAGGCGCAAACCCGGAGCTTTGCGCTCGGGCGCCGAACGGCCCAGCGCCCCCTCTGGGCACGTGGAGCGCAGCCCGGGCGCAGCCCCCGGGGACCAACTACCCCCCTCACCACGCCCGGCGCAGCTGCTCCTGCTCAGCCCGGACAGCTCCCTTTAGGACGGCGACGTGTGTGGGGTGTGTGTGTGTGTGCGTGTGTGTGCGCGCGCGCGTGTGTGCGTGTGTGTGTGCGCGCGCGCCGTGGGGGGGGGGGGGGGGGGGCGCGCCAATTTACCCAGCGATCTGTTTTCCTGTCCCCTCGCTCGCTCTTATCGAGCGCTTGTACCAGCTCCGAGACGTCCTAAATTTACCAACTTTGCTCCACGACTACCCTTGGCCTTTTCCCCCCTCGCGGCCCCCATCTCTTTGAGTGTACCGGGTGTTGGCGGGACAACCACACACTCTGGGGACCGTGCCCCCAGACTCCGCTGGGACAGCGACGCATAACCCCCCCCCCAGTTGCCCCTTGATCCAGCTGAGTTTGGGGGAGCTCCAGGCTTGTTGGAGGGGTGTTTTCGCTGCTTCCCTGGTGGACTAATCATACGCACCCGCACACGCACCCGCACCCTCCCCAGCGTGACTGGAAGGAGGTCCTCGCCGCACCCAAGGCCCGCTTCCCAAGCTGAGGCTGGGTCCGGAAGAACTTGTGTAGAGGGAGAAGCGGCCCCCTGCCTCCCTCGGCACTCTTCTCCTCCCCCAACTTCGGACCTGGGTCGCGGACGACTTGGAAGAAGAATCTGCGCCCACCCCCTAGAGAAAAATCTATTATTATTATCTTAATCTACGCCCCCAAAGTGTCCCTCCCGCCGTGATTGACGGCGCATACACCTGTTCCCCTCGCCGAGAAGCTCCCAACGCTGGGGACAGACATTCGCCCAAATGCTCCGCTGCGACCCAGCGCCCGCTCGCCGCCCTCGCCGGCCAGCCCCCGCCCGCCGCCCCAGCGCGCCCCTGCCCGCACCTTGCCACCCCAGCGGCCGCCCCCTCCCCTTCCAGGCCCCGATCCCCAGCCCGCCCGCTCCCGGACGCGCTGGCTTCGGGAAGAGAGAAAGAACAGAAAGCAAAACTTCCTGGCGGCCGACGGCCATCAGCTGCACATTCTGCAAATGCCACCGAGTAAAAATAAACCGGCCGCCGCTCCGCCCGGCCGGCTCACCCCGGGCGCACGACTCGGCCCCCTGCCCCGGGAGCTCCCTGACTGTCGGTCCGACCCGATCCCCCATTCCCGCGCGCCCCCTGGAGCCCCGCTTCGCGACACTCCTTCGCCAGCCACCACGCGCTCCTTTGCCCTGAAGGTCGACCCCAAGTGACCGGGTGGTCCGGCCTTCTCTCCGTCGGTGCCCCTCTGCTCCCCTACGAGCTACTCTTGTCTCTGTCCTCCGCCTCGTGCCTATTTCAGCCGCGCGTCCCTGGTTTCAGGGTTTCCTCTCCCCAGCTGCTAAGCCCCGAGGTCACCCTCAGCCCACCCTGGGGCACAGACCCCGCCAGACCCTCACCCACCTCGGCCGAGCCCCCTGGAGCGCACCGCTCTACCCGCCTGCCCGCCAGCCCAACGTCCCACATCCCCGGGCGCAACTTCTCTCCCAGCGCACACAACAACCGCGTCAACTCCCCCGAACTTTTCCCCGGACCCAGGAGGGCTCCGACGGACAGCCGCATGGCCCTGAGCCGGTGTCCCGGCTCCCTGTGCCCAGCACTGCCAGCCCTGCGCCTGGGGAGGCTGGGGTGGGGGTGGGGGGAGTGAGGAGCGCCACTTGCCGCGCCCGGAGCAGCGCACTTGAGACAAACTTCCCAGGCACAAATGAAAAAGGGGGCGCCGCTCCCCCCAGCCATGCAACCCTTCGTCTTCATTTTCCCACCCGGAGGCACCCCTTGGCACCCCGCGCCTAAGTGAACACTGCCTACCTCGGCCGGTAGCACCTACACCCTGGTATTGGGGCACAAGAGTCGGCTGGAGGGGTTCCCCACCCACCCCTTCCCCTGGGCAAAGTCTTGCAAAGTCACCCCAGGCACCCCTCACCCCTGCCTCCTTCTCTGCCCTGGCGGGCGCTCGAACCCCTGCAGCCGGGGGTGGGGGGGGGAGCGTAGGGGGAAGGAGTGATTACCCAGTGTTGGCGAGCACCTGCCCCCCCCCGAGCCTGCAGCGCGGGGGGCGCCCCCACCCTATTTGCAAAGTCCTGCACTCGAGCCTGGCACCTCCCCCTCTTCTCCCCTACCCCGCCGCCCCCTCAGCTGGAGTAAGTGACCCCCAGGAGCAGCAGCCCTCCCCTCTCCCGGAGCCGCGCGCTGGGCATTCCCCTGGCCGCGGCGGGCGACGCGCCGCCCCGCGCCCGGATGCCAGCCCTCCGTGCCCCCTGCCTCCCGCACGGCCGGAGTTGGGTGGCAGCCGCCGCGCGCAGGCAGGCTGGCTGGCTGGCTCGCTCGCTCGCTCGCCCGCTCCCTGCTGCAAGCGGCAGCCCCGGAGGTGGGGGGCTGCACCAGGACAGGGGGCGAGGCGGGGAAGCACCTCGGGAGGCCCTCGGAGCTGAGGGGCGTGGGGGGGCCGCGGCGGAGGGAGCGCCGAGTCTCTTACCTGCACTTGGGGCGGCTTTGGGTGACTTTCCAAGTCCGGGGGAAAAATGTGTGTGTGTTTGGGATGGAGCGCCGCGGGCGCGCATGCGCTGCCCAAAGTTGCCGGATCCCGGATTTTTCGCTCCCAGTCTCCGCTCTCGCCCGCTGTGATTATGGAATTCTCCGCGGCCGAGCGGGCGAGTGGGTGGCATGCAAAACCCGGGCCGGATTGCTGGGCCGGGCTCCGCTCCACCCTCACACCCCCAGACCTTCCCCTCCCTGTTTCTTCCCACCCACCGCCCAGGCTGAGCTCGGCTCGTGCGCGCAGCGAGACGCGGCCTGCGGAGGAGCATCTGAGCGCACGGCTCCCTTTTGCGGCTGGAGAAGCTTTCCACACCCCCTAGTTAAGTGGAGCTGAGGCTGGGGCACAAGAGAGAAGGGACAGGAGTGGGTTACTTTTCACCTGTTCTGATCCCGGAGAGCCAGTCGGCTTCCCACTTTTCCACTGAAGACCTAGCTCTTTTCTGCAAGTTAGAATGTTAGAATTGTTGAACCCAAAGGAACGTGATGTTCTCACTCTTTGATATCTGCTTTGCACTTACTCTTTGCAAGGGAGTTTTCATTCAGTCCATTGTGCAAGAAATAAATCCTTACGTGAGCAAGATAGTCCGTGAAGAATGAACCTGGCTGGGGGTGGAAGGGGTGTGAAGGGGTGAAGGTAATGAACATTAAAACAAATGAATAATATTATTTCAGAGAGTGAAAGGATCCATGAAGAAAATAAAGCAAGGCAATTGGATAACGTGTTTTGGGAGAGCTAATTTACCCCTCCCGGGTGACAGAGGAGGGCCTCTTGGGGAGGGGCGGGGACCTTCGAACTCCATTGGAGAAGCCCCCCTTTTCTCCCTTTGTTCCCACTGCCCACCTCCCAGTTGGTCTGAGGTGGCCACACCAGGCTGAGCCTGGAGGTCAGCGGCAGTCTTGGTGCAGTGCCTCTGGTCCTGCCTTTCTCCGCCAGGCCACCCCTGTCCCAGGACTCAGCTCGTCACTGTTCCTGTTTTTCCTTCTTAACAAGGACATGATGGAAATAACATCAGACGTGAAAGAAATGGGTAAACACTCCAATGGTGAGAGAAGTGAAAAATTGACCGCAATAGTAAACGAAATAGCTAAATGACTTGTTGAATAAATGAATATAAATTCAAAGTATGACCCACAGTTTGGAGAAGTGTTCAACAGAATGCATTAAACTAAGAGGAAATGCCACAGGCTGGTAAATGGTGTTGCAGGCTGGTAGACTTTGGGACCTATTCTGCAAGGTTTCGGCAAAGCTTCTCAGGACCGGAAGTTTCCAGAAGCCCTGGATGGTAATTGCCCAAGACAGACATCCGCTGGGATGCATTCCATGCCCTGCCTTAAGCTGGAAGTTAATTGGTAAATGCATAGAGACCGGGGACTCCATGGCCCTCTGGCCCTGAGGTGGCCAGGATTTGCCCTGTCCCCTAATAAAGCCTCCAGATTTGGGAGAGGAGGCCCAACCATCCCCTTATCCCATAGTTGTTGAGTGATCTCTACTTGTTTTAGACCAGCTGAGAAACAAACAAACAAACAAACAAAACCCCTCAAAAGTACAGCTTGTCTCCTTCCCACCTGGCATGGGTCTGAGAATCCCATGTTTGGGATTTGTCCACACAGGAAGGCCAGATGTGGGGGTGGGACACACCTCTCAGGTTCAGAGAATTTTCTCCCCTCTTTAATCCTGTAATTAACAGGAAGCAGCAACACATCAATAATTAACAGTCCCCATGGACCACTGACCCATTACTCTCCACTGCCACCCCACACCATCAAGTCAGTCCTCGGTTTCAGGAGTTGGTGTGCTGGCCTACCACGCAAAAGACCCTTGTGTCTGGTGACTCAGCAGAACACACGGCCCCGAACATCTCAAGCCCAATCCTGCCATTCTGCAGGAGAAACTGAGGCATGGTGAGGGTAATGACCTGAGTAGTGGTGAGGGAGGTTTTCTAGCTTTGGATTTGAGGCTAATTCCACTCCTGGGGCTGTATGAAGAAGTGGGTCACAGCTTGTGCTTTGGGGTCAGACCCTAGCTACTCACCAGCGGAGTGACCTTGAGTAAGGCATTTGACCCCTCTGTGCCTCAGTTGCCTTAACCGTAAAATGGGGATAATAATAGTACTACTGCCTGGGCTTGTTGAGAGGCTAAAATGAGTTAATGCATGAAAAGTGCCTGAGCCAAGTGAGTGATCGATAAATGCCAGTAATTGTCATTGCTCCTTGGGACATCCGGTGCTCCCTCTACTTCTCATTTCTTCCTGTCCTCTCTCCCTTCCTTCTTCTCCTCTGTCCTTTTCTTCCTCCAGAACGGCCGGAGGAGTCCTGCATGCACACGTTTGTTTAGCAGGCTTTCGTCGCGCCCCCAGTGAAGAGCAGGTCCTTCCCAGGGAAGCCACAAATGAACGAGACAGGCCCTGCCTCTGAGGAGCTGCCCGAGGAGCTCACTAGTTTTCGCCTTCCCGCTTTCTCACTAGAAGGCTCACCCCCCTCCCAACAGCCACGTCTCAAGCACCAAACTTTTATTAAGACATTTATTCTTCCCTCCATTTTTTTCTGAGATACTTCGCAATTCTCCCATCCTCCAGGGAGTCTTTCTGCCTCCTCTGAAGGAACTTCATCTGAGAGGGGGAAGCTGGAAACAGTGGCAAGAGTGGGAGTGGGGAGGAGGACTTTGGCGCCAGGTGAACGGGGACGCTAACTCTTCCTTTCCTGACCACCGCCCCCCCAACTCAAACAAAATTTTGTTTTAAACAAAGCAAGGGGCTAGGAGAGAACACCACACCTAAAACGTAGCCTCTGGTCTCTCAAGCCTCTTGCTGTCTTGTTGCCCACCCCCCTTCTCCCTACCTCAGGGCCTTTGCACTTGTTCCCTCTGACTGGAAGGCCCGTTCTGCGCCTGCTTCCCTGGCATCACTCAGGTCTCTGCTCACATGTCACCTCCTCAGGGAGGCTTTCTCCCTGAAGTAGTTCTCCAGCTTTCTCTCTCACTTTACCCTGTTGGAGTGTTTGCAATGATTTTGCTTATTCATTTTGTTCTCGTATTTCCTGTCCAGTTGCCCCTGCTAGAATGGGAGTTCCTTGGAGGCAGGGACTTTGTTCTGTGTTCCCTCATGTCCTCAGCACCTCGAATGGTGCCCGGCACACAGTAGGCCTTCACTGTCTGTGAGTCAGGCACCAAATCAAGATGAGCCTCCATGACCTCTGTCCTTGAGAAGCTTGTGCTGCAGGAGAATAACAGCAAAGTTCCCAGGACAAAGTTTGGGGGAAGGAGAAGGAGCTGATACAACCCAGGAATTGCCAGAAGTTGCCAGGTTGGCAAGGGGGCTTTGCCGAGTTTCCCACTCCCTGACCTTAGGCCAGGGGTCAACCGTGAGGATATAGCTGGTTCTGGTAAACTACGCCCCAACAGAGGAGCCTCCATAGACAGGAGGGGGTAGGGTCAGCGAAGGACCCTGTGGAGGTCATCTATCTAGCCCCCTGCCTCCACTGAGAGCCTCTTCTGTTTCTGAGTCTCGAGGGGAAGACCCCCACCCCCTGCCCTCGCCACCTTCCCCCCTGGACTGTGAGCTTCCTGAATGCAAGGTCTGTGCCTTTGTGGCAAAAGCCAGGGTGACAAGCACAGTGCCTGGCACCCACGGGGCTCCTGATGATTGTTGAACAAAGAAATTTTTCTGTCTCCATCTGTGTAATTGGCAAAGACTTGAAAGCAATCACAGCTCAGCTTCCTGGTCACAGTCTTTTGGTTTCTGGTCCCTCTGCAGTGACGGAAAGCAACACCTAGCTGGACGTCAATCGTTACTATTTGCTGAGTGGTTGTCATGCGCCAGGCACCAGGCTAAGCGCTTGAATCATCTTATTAGACCCTCACAACAACTGTAGAGAGGGAGGGGGCGTATATGTAATATACCTATTCTACAGATGAGAAAGGCAAGGCACAGAGTAACTTTCCCAAGGCTGAACTGGGCTCTCTGAACCCAGAGCCGATGCTTTTCACGCTTGGGCTGGGAGGTGACTTAGACCAGAGCAACAAGCATTTTTTTTACCCTAACTCTGAGCTCATAAAGAGATGAAACTTGAAGGTGAGTGCGTTGGGAAAGGAGGAGAGACGAAGGAGAACAGATCTGTCCTTTAACTGTAAATCATATCTCAGTGTTGTAAAAGACAAAAAAGGAACCAAAGAGATTCAGGACCCAGCACCAGATGCTGTATACAGTAAGCGCTCAATAAGTGTTGACAAAGAATGACGATTTTTCCAATTAAAAAATTACAGACTGTGTGCTCTGTCTCCCTTTCTCCTAAGCTGCTCCTGGTCTGGAGACTTTCTTTGGGCGAGGTCTGTTTTCTGGGGTCCCTGGGCTAGCATCACAGTAGGTGCTCAATAGATGCTTAGTGACTGAATAATTAAACAAACGCCCGAGATAAATGATTATGGTGATTACTGGGCAAGTTTTAATTAAAAAAAAAAAAAAGCTGAATGCATTTCTTTTATTTACAAATGCCTCTCTTGGGAGTCCTGGGAAGGGAGAATGGGAGAGGGGCTTTCTCCCAAAAGCTAAGCATGGTTCCTGAATCCCATCCAAGTTGATGAACTTGACAGATCCTTCCACCACCCCCCCCAATCTCCTCATTCTTTTTGCAAAGTGCATGATTATTCCTTTCTGACTATGTATTTATAATACGTGTTTATCATAGGAAATTCACAAAATACAGATAAACAGGAAGAAGAAAATTTACATCATCTGTAACCCCACCATCCATGAATAATCACTGTTGATGTTTTGGTGTATTCCCTGCCAGTCTAGGTTTTTGTGTTTGTTATTTTTCGCTGTGTTTTGTTTTT
Organism: Mirounga leonina; assembly: GCF_011800145.1. NCBI lineage: Eukaryota > Metazoa > Chordata > Mammalia > Carnivora > Phocidae > Mirounga > Mirounga leonina. Next base: position 86,264,839 of record NW_023270447.1, on the reverse strand, counting down.
TAAGATCAGAATAGCGCCGAACATACCTGGTGGTGGTGGTGGTGGTGGTGGGTTAGCCTGCCACATGTATGCAGGGTGGACATTTTCTCACACCATTGGCTATTCTTCCATGCCAGGATTCTTACTGGCTGGATTGTAGAGTTCGTCATAATTTGCTTAACCAGTCCCTCACCCTGGGAAATTGTGGACATCAGACTCCTTTCCAGTACTTTCCATTATCCTAAAGAACACTAATGAATATCCTTGTCCAGAAAGAATCGTGCACCATCCTTAAAATGGAAGTGTTGAGTAAACAAAGTGCATACATCTCCAAGCTTTTCATTCCTGTTGCCAGTTGCCCCTTCCTGGGAAAGGCTGCGTGGACTTGCTCTCCCACTGGCTGTGTTCTCTCAGTAAGCTCTCCAACCTTTGGTATTCTCTCTCTTTCCCTCTTTTTTTTTTTTTTTTTTTAACCCCTGTTAATTTAATGGGTGAAAGAGTCTGTGATTCTAGTAATGAATCCTTATTAGAACCATGCTGGCCACAAGCAGGGTCTGTTTCAAGGTTTGAGTGGCCTTGTTCAGACCCACAGCCTCGGGCAGAGATGAGCAGAAGGGCAGACTCCTGGAGCTGAGAGCAGAGTCCTTTTGCAGAACATCTACCTGAGCCCAGGCTTCTTGGGCATCCGCTCAACTGTTGGAGGTGGAGGGGTGGGGTCTGTCTCAGTCTTTCAGCCTCCACAGAGATGAACTCTGGCTTCCTCCTACCTCTCTGCGCCCACACCTTCCAGAAACCTCTCTCGACAGAGGAGTCTTAGGGATTTCTGTGCCATAAATACTATCTGTTTTCCAAGCTCAGGATCCACACTTTGTACCTGCTTTTGCTTTCCCTGCCTGGGCTCTCACTCAGCTCCCATTCGAGCTTCTCCTTTCTAGTTCGTTCTAATTAACTCACTTTTTTGGGGATTTATGTTTACCCCTGCCGGGTCACGAGGAGAATGGCAGGTGACTAATTTTTTCCCTTTTAGGAAATATTTTCTGGCCCCAGGGTTTCTGGTCTCTATGGCCCTTTTCAGTTTTAATAACTTAAAAAAAATAGCTTTAAATTTCTGAAGAAAAGGGTAATTCACATTTCATGCTAACAGTTCAGGAAACACAGAGAAATACAAATATAAATATAATTCATAAAATTAAAAAAAAACCACCCAAGATCAGAGAGTCATGTATTTGGGCATGAATTGGATTAAAAAAACTAGAAGAATGAATTTAAATGAACCCCCCATACCTCTTTTGGGGCCCACTCCAGCGGTCGGCCTGGGCGATTGGAGGGTGTGTGTGGACAGGAGTGACTTTCATGCCTAGTAGGGAGGTGTGCGTCTGATTTTATCTGCAACAGGAGAGTGTGTGTCTGAGGGTATATCCACACGTGTGCACTCCATGTCCCTTTTTTTAAATTTAATTTAATTTATTTATTTGACAGAGAGATAGAGAGAGAACACAAATAGGCAGAGGGAGAGGGAGAAGCAGGCTCCCCGCAGAGCGGGGAGCCCGATGCAGGACTCGATCCCAGGACCCCGGGATCATGACCCGAGCCGAAGGCAGCCGCCCAACCGACCGAGCCACCCAGGCGCCCTCCATGTCCCTTTAAAGGAGGGTTTGGTCACGGAGGTACGGCCGTGTGCTGTTTGCACACCGCAAGATCGTGCTCACGCTGTCAGCAGGCACCTGAATGCAGAGAAGTACAGCCAGGTGAAGGGCAGGGCTGACTGCTGACATCACCACTTACCCAAAGATCCACGGGCAACACCTGACCCCTCCCATGCCTGCCAGGGAGGGGCAGGCCTGGCACTGGGGCCCTGGTGAGCCAGGGAAACCCAGTGATGGAGAAGCGGAAGGGACCACCTGGGCTCAGGGCAAAACCCACGCCCCCACGGCCACCACGGACCACGTTCCTGCCACAGACCACGTGCACTCCTGTCGCCCCTGCCCCTTCCTCCCCGCCTTGCCCGGATCTGAAATCAGCGTGGACCTCTGGGGGCAGGAGCAGAATGGCCTGGCTGTGGTGGTGCTGCCTCAGCCCCAGGATGCAGTCCTGCCTGAGGTTGGCATGGCCGGGCCACGGCCACAGGAACCTGCTCTGAGACTCCGGAAGCAGCCATGCTTCCTCCCGCCTGGCACCTATTCAGGTGCCAGCCACCGCCCATGGCACGGTGTCTCACAGAGGGCGGGGCTGGCCGGGGAGGCAGGAAAGAGCTGTTTTGCTGATGAGGTGCCTTCGTGTCACGGACAGGAGTGCCAGGGAGCTGAATGTGGGTGGGGGAGGGCTGCCCCGCTGGGCCAGCCTGGCCGGGATGGGAGCGACGGCCCACCCGCCTGCCCCTCCAGCCTCACCTCTCAACATTCTCTCCGTTGCACGCTTGCACACCCTCTGCTCCAGCCACACAGAGCTGCTTAGAGATCCGCCAGGCCTTTGTCCAAGCTGTTCCTCCTGCCCTGAAGGCCTTTCTTACCTTTCTTTACTTGTCCTGCTCCCACTCGTCCATTAAGACAAAGTCTACATCACCTCTTCCAGGGAGCCTTCCCTGATGTCCCCCTGCCCCACATGGGCTTGGGTGCCGCTATTTGGGCTCCCACCGCCCCCTTGTTTCCTCTGTCCCATTACTTATCACACTGTATTATAATTATCTTCTTGCAGCCGACTATGTGTGTGTGTGATTTTTAAATCTATGTTTAAATAATGGGTATATTGGAGCGTGGATTTCTGAATCGGGTAACGTGGGTACAAATCCTGGCTCTGCTACTTACTAGCTTACTACATACTAGCTGTATGACCTTAGGCAGGTTCCTGACCTCCCTCAGCTTACAGTACCCATCTGTAAAATGGAAACAAAATCAGTATTTGTTTCACACAGCACTGTCGGAAGAACTAATGGAGATAATCCATGCAAAGCACTTAGCCTGGGTTCATACATAATAACTGTTGTTTTTATTATTCCCAGAATCTAGCAAAATGCTTAGAAAATGTCAGGTGAACGAGCAGCACCCCTGTGTTTGATGTACACGTGTGTGTGGATGTGTAGTATATACCAGGGCATGGGGGGGAGAACCAACATCTAGAAGGAGGCAGGTCCTGTATGGATATGTGTGTCCACTCTGAAGGGTAATGGGCTGGTTATTTATGGTCATGGCTTAAGAAAAAAAAAAAGACAAACCAGTGTTCAGTAATGACAAAGTAATTACCTTTTTATTATTTTTTCAATAGGATTCAGAGAGAGTGTGGGCTTTGGCTATGGCCAGAACAGCCCGGCTTTGAGAATATCCTGATGCTTTGATCTACCCCCATTCCAACTGCCCAGCCAGGGAAAAGGCTGGAGAGGGCTAAGGGGTGCTCCTAAACATTTGGGGGATGTTGGGACAGACGGAGAGGGGCTGCCCAGACTATAAAATAGGAGCTCCAGAGGTAGAGTTCTTCTGAGTTCTGGCTGAGTTGTCTGCATCGAAGGGACCAGACTCGGAGCCTAGAACACTTAATAGAGAACATTTCAGAGGAGACTGTTGAGGCCCAGAGAGAGGAAGCCATGTATCTCCTAGGACCATGCAGCAAGTCAGTGGCAGAGTGGGAACAGAGCTCCAGTCCTCCCACCCCAGACCAGCACTCTTTACCACATGACTCACTTGAACAGAGGGCCGTCTTGGTCCCAGAGCTCTGCCTCAAATTTCTACCTGGAAGGGGTCTGACTTGCTAGAAGGTGATTTTTTTTCTGGGGTCCTTCAGGAGATTGTTGGAGACCCCAGATGTTAAGTAAACTACACTGTGATTGGCTTATCTATCTGGTAGTAAGCTAATGACCAGTGAGGGGACCAAATCAGCTTTAGCTTCTATTTATCCATCCATCCATCCATCCATCCATCCATCCATCCATCC
>NW_023270447.1:86212144-86260836 GCF_011800145.1 Mirounga leonina | reverse complement strand
TCCATCCATCTACCCATCCATCCATCCATCATCCATCCATCCATCCATCCATCCATCCATCCATCCATCATCCATCCATCCATTCACTGATCCATATATCTTACAAATATCTGGTGAGTGCCCCCATGTACCAGGAACCTTGCCCACGTGAGGGGCTCAGCACCCCTCAAACTTGCTAGAACCTGAGTATCTGGGGATGCTGAGATGCACAAAACCAAATACCAGGAACAGGCTGTGAAGAAAAGTCAGTGTCAGGAGGTTTCTTGAAGACACCTAGAGAAAAGTGCAAGTACACAACGGGTGGCCTGATGAGGAGTCAGGCCCCCAGAGTTCCATGTCCAGTTCTGTCACTAGCTTGCTGGCATGTCTTGGATATGTCCTTGCATTCTCTCTTTGCTATGGTTTCCTCCTCTATCCACTCAGAGGGTTGGACTAGCTCAGAGGATAGGCAGACACTATACAGAGACGATCCCTTGCATGGTAGCCTTTTGAGAGGGACACTGTAAAACTCCAAGGGGGCAGGGGACAGGAGTTCCCTTGGTTTACAGTGAGAGGATGAGGAACAGAAAATTCTGGAAGAATAGAAAAGAGGAAACAAAGGGTAGAGAGTATGCTCCAGATCCACCTCGCTCTCTGGGTCTTCAAACCATCACTGTGCTGTTCTGACCCCGCCTGTGGGTCACCTAGAGCCGGGTGTCTGATCCCAGGTAACTGACAAGGCCCCTGTCCCTTTGTCCTTCCTTCCCCACCTCCCAGCCCCTGCCCCTCACAGCTGTGATAACCCACACGGAGCACTCTGCCCTCTGGAATTTATTTTAAGGTCTTGGCTGTTTATTTATTTTATTTAGAGATTTCTCGGTGCTTTGAGGGGAGGAAAATTCGAATGGGGTGATTATGAAATACTATTTCACCTCGCTGTTCATTCACAACAAACAAAGAGAAATGATTGGTGATTAAAAATGCATTCTCTCTGCTTGTTTTCTTTTGTTTTACCATTATGGAAATATTATAAATACTGAATACTAATCTGGACCTGCGGGGACCTCATAGACCTTCCAGAAACCAAGGCTCCTGCTCTTCCCTGGGGCAACGTCATGCTGTCCTCTCAGGCACAAAACTATGGCTCAAACCCTCCCAAGAGGGTCCCAGTCAGGCCAGGAGGCCCTGGCGCTCAGTCCTCACTGGACAGATGTAAGAGTTTCCCCCATTTCCTTGTCCTGGTTCCCTGCGTAAGCAGAACCAGTCAGGGAGAGCAGAGCTGTGAATATCAAGAGCACTTGATATTGATAGTCCAAAAGTCACGATCGTGGGGTTTTATTCCCAGAGTCAGGCTGCCTGAGCCCCACTCCCTGCCCCACCACTTCCTGGCTGTGTGACCTTGAGTACATTGCTCCACCTCTCTGAGCTTCCCCATTTCATCCTCTGTAAGGGGGGGGTGGTGGTGAAAATGATACCCTGGCAGGCCGAAGTGCTCCTAAATGTTGGTTCCCAGAGTGATTAATATTCTTTACCCTTCTTTTGGGGGCTCAGTTTCTCCCTCTGGAAGGGAAGAGAGCTGCGCTGGTGGTCGTCTCAGTACCCCCAGCTCTGGTGGGCGAGGCTTCTGCTTCCAGGATGGGGTGTAGTGGGGACATCCTCACCCACCTTGACTCTCTGTCAGAGACCTTGGCTCCTTCCTGGGAACTCAGCCGGCACTTGTTCGGAGGCCTCCTGATCAGAGCCTGCTTTCCGTGGCCTCTTTTTGAGCCATAAACCCGGCACTTCCCCATTTATGTCAATCACAAACAAATAAATAAGAGCCAAAGGGCCCAATCCAATTCCAAAGTGTTACACCAAGTCCAGATAAACAGCGAGTTCTGTGGCGTCCGCGTTCCTTTTATCTTTCACTTTATTTAACCAAATTAACTGCTCTCCATGTCCCCTGCGTGTGAGTGTCTCTCTCTGTCATATAAAATACAATCACGCCTGCTTGCTACATGTTTCAGATACTTTATCATTAACATCAATTCCAGCCAAATTAGGAGTTTCTCCCAACATAATTGCCCTTCCCATTATCCAGCACTTTATTTTTTCAAAGCACTTTCCAACCATTAATTAGTTAACCCTTAGGACGCCCCAGAGCCGGCGCTCAATGTCACCCTCCCTGTCTCCCAGCTGGGAAAGGGGGAGGGTCAGGTGGTTTGTTGGAAGTCACCCTGGATGTGGGGGCTGGGGGCTAGGGTGGGACCTTGGAAATCCCCCCTCCGGCCTCAGGCCCTCTGTCTCAGCGGCCGGGTCCAGGCCCGGGCTGCAACTGACTTTCATATGATCTGAGCTGGCAGGGCCCCGGGGGGTCCTCAACACCTTTAAGTCGGCTCACTCCTGATTCTCTCTATGGCTCGCCCAAGGAAGGTGGGAGCAGCATGAAAGAGTGTGTTTGGGTGGTGGCACCTTCTTGGCTGTGGGGAGCCCCGGGGCAAAGGGAGGAGAGAACAAGACACCCCTTGGAATGTCCAGAAGTGAAGTGCCTTTGGCATTATGGTTATGGTTGCTGACAACCAAGGTTGAGGGCCGGGGGGGTGTCTGGAGGATTGGCTCTCTTGGGCGCCCGAACCACAGGAGAGGTCCAGCTCTCTCTCATTCTGCTAATGCTTTGTCCCTCCGTCGGCCAGGTGTAGCCACGGTCTTCATGGGTCCCAGGTAGGTGGGCAAATTGAGATTTGGTGCAGACATCCTAGGAAGATTCAGGGGGAGCCATCTGGGGAAAACAAAATGATTTATTTCTTGTACTGTGTTCTGCCTTGTCAAGATGAACTCTGCTTGCGGCTTCTTGGGATACAATATTTTACATTTATGGCCTCTCCGTCGTCCTAACTTCTTTAATGATTTTTTTTTTTTCCTTAAAATCCATGAACTGGCTCCCCACAGAGACACTGCCAGGAACCTTCAGAGAGGTTGTCCAAGCTTCTCGTGACCTCGGAGCCTGGTGAGTTTCCCAGCCCTTCTGTTCCCGCAGCTCCCCTTCCTTCCCGTTGCCTTGAGGCTGGGGTCGCACTTGCTAAGGCAACCTTGCAGATAGGACACCAGCTACCAGCCTGGGGACTTGCCTGTGCCCTCCCCCCACTTTTCCTGTGCTACCGCGCTGTGTGCAGGGAGCTTTGCCAACCCAAGCAATGGACTCCCCAGAGCGCACGCTGACCACTGGGTCTCTGTGGTCACACACTCCGGGGTCCAAATCCCAGGTCTGCCCCTTACTAGCAGTTTGACCTCGGGCAAGGTGACCTCTCTACACCTCCATTTTTCAACTGTCAAGTGGAGTCGTTTGGAGGGCCGAGGGCGGTAAAGCACGTGAGGGGCTCAGCACCCCGCAGTGGATGTGAGCTATCCTTTTGGTCAAGGAGCAGATTGTAGGCTGTATCATGACTCTCATTCTTCCAATGTGCTCCCTTCCACGAGGACTTCCTGCGCGACGCCCCTCCATTGCCACGTGCCAGAAGCACCTTGAGGGCAGGACGATGTCTGGTCCGTCCAGGGTTGCATCCCAAATCCGTGGAAGGTAGCAGATCCTCCAAAGACACAGTGAATACTCAAACTGGCCATGGAACACTGCACTCTTCCTTCTGGGCTGGATTTTTTTTTTTTTTCCTTTTCATCTCAAACTTCTGGAGCTCTGTGCAATAACAGGTAATAGCTTGAGACCGACATAAGCCATGGGGGACTCTTTTCCTCACTCCCCCTGCCTTTGTAGCTTCACTGAAAACGAAGAGCCCCCTCACTAGCCTCTAACCAACAACTTCCCTGAACCTCCCATTCATCTGTTCACTTATTCATTCAGTAAACATTCACTGAGTGCTCGGGGTAGCCAAACTGGGTTTGAATCTTGGCTCAACCCCTTAGCAGCTGGAAGAACTCAGGCAAGAGACTTAACCACACTGCTCCTGGGATTCCTCATCTGTAAGAGGGGCGAAGAGCCCCCATCTCGCCAGTGAGCTGGTCCGTGGTGAGGAGTTGAGATGGAAGAAATGCCCAGTGCTTAGCACAGTGCCTGGCAGGTGGTAGGCCCTGCAAATACGGCAGGGATTTTTATGAAGGGTAAGACTCCGTGTTAGGAGCACTACACCCTGGCTGCAGCTGAATTTGAGTCTCTGTAAAGATTCCTGTAGTGGATAAAGCTTTCTGTAGGACCATCAGCCAATTTTGGTTCCTAAATAACATAATCCCTGAAGTTTTATGACATGCTATCAATTTACAGAGCGCTCCGCTGTCTCCTGCAGGACTTTCACCTACGAAAATCAAAACTCAGAGAGGTTGTGCGGCTTTCTTCAGGTCACGGAGCAGAGCCATGTGGTCCACTGAGGAGAACCTCAGACTCAATTTCTAGCACCTCCTTCTACCACTCCCCTACTCTGCCTTGCAACCCACCCCCCAACCTCCACCCCTTCATAATACCTTTCACTTACACAGACGTAGCCTTGGGACCTTCTCTGGCACCTTTGGATGGTCAACTAGCATTCTACGGGGCTGAGATGCATCCCCCCGCCAAGACTCACCATTGCAGGGGGGTTATGCTAGAGACCCCACCAACGCCCCTTCTGTGACAACAGGCAGTGAAAACCATCCCTGGGGCCCAGCATTTCCAGGTGATGCCAAGGGAGAATGAACATGCCAAAGTGTTTGGAAAAGAAGGACCAGACGTGGCTATACCTGCCCTCTGTCTCCCCTGAGACGCTTAGCCACGTCCCTAAGTCCTGGCACCGAGTGGGGGAGCCCTCCCAAGCAGCCCCAGCAGCCCTGCCCACAGCAGCCAATGGATGGAGCCTCCTTCCCAGGTGGGTCCTGTGAGCAAAGCTGGGCTGTGAGTAATGGAGTAGGGCCACCTGCCTGGCCTGCAGCCCCCTCCCCCCAGTTCTCCTGGGGCCCCTGCTCCCCTTCCTCTCACCAATACCTGCAATGTGGGGCTCAGCCGGTGGCAGGCCTTGAGCTGAGGGTTTTGACTTAGAGCATCTTACTGAAGCCTCCCTCTGCCCCTTTGAGATAGTCCGTCATCATCCCCATTCTACCGATGGTCAGACTAAAGCTTGGCGAGGTAGAAAGATTTGCTCAACCCTGCCCCCAGCACCCAGCCTGTGCTGGGCCGTACCTAGTAGACACCTGATGAACGTCTGTGGGAGAAATAAAAAACATGACCAAGAGAGTGGATAAATGAAAGAGAAGAGCTCCTTTCAGTAGGGGGCCGACCACAGGCCGGCCACGGTCTGCAGAATTTCTCCGAGTTAGCTTGTTTAATCTCTGCAGCAATCCTATGGGTAGGTACGATCATCACCTCCGTACAACACAAAACAAGACCCAAGGAGATTAAGTGACTCCCTCGGGGCGCACGGGTAGCAGGCAGTGGGGCTGGGAGTCAGAGCGAGACCATCTGGCTGCGGAGCCCGTGTTGTTACTGTTCTCAGCTGTGGTGGGTGAGTGGGTGTGGGGCCGGATGAGGGTTTGGGGGTTCAGGAGCTCTGCCCCCTGGGTTTCTCGCCGCCTCTGCAGCTCCCGTGTTCCCAGTTGGCATCCAAGTGAGGGGAAGCGTTTCCTCTAAGTCCTGACCGCTCTCCCAGGCACATTCCCACCGTTACCTACACAGGGAATTAAGACTCAAATCCTCGTTTGACACGATGCAGGAGGATGCTAAGTACTTAAGCGCTAATTAATTAGTGAGCTGTACCCGCTGCCACCAGCCGCTGGAGGAAACCTCAGACAGACCCCCAGAGCGAGCACCAGGGCCCTCCCTGCCACGGAGGCCAAGGCACCGGCCAAGCACAGGGGACACAGAGGAGGGGGCCACATGGGCAGCCCCAGGCCCAATCTCTGCAGAGAAAGGGGTCCAGGTCATCTCTGACCGCTGCCTTCCGGTCTTCAGAACACCGTGGGAGCTGGAATTCTGGGACCCCGTCATGGTCGGAATCCTGAATGTGACTAGTCTGACTTCACAACAGGTTCTCAAAGGAAAGCAAGATTCCAGGGGCCACACTGCCCCAACCCCTTATCTGGGGCAATTTCTGGGGCCTTTTAGATAAGCCAGAAGCATCTTTTTGCCCCAAACCAGCTGATATGTGTTTTTCAGGGGTGGGGCCACTCACCAGGCATCTGGGCCCCCCAGTACTGATAGGCAAGGGCACTGTAAAGCCAGCCACACCGAGGGAGCACCAGCTAAGGATTGGGCTCTTTCTACCTGTCTCGACCTTGGTCTTATCATCTGTAGTTGGCCAAGGTCAATCTCCCAGATGGGTCCGAGAGTGAAAGCTAGGGCTTTGGAAACCCCCCGGGTTTACCTCACTGTACCGCCACTTCCCAGCCGCATGACCTCCTACAGGTCAATTTCTGAGCCTCCGTTTTCTCAGCTGTAAAATGGGCCTCATGGTTGCAATCACTCAATAAATGGTGGCGATGGTAGTAGCCCATGTCCGTTAGCATCATCATCATGTCCAAGGAATCTTCTCTGTTGACTCTCAACTCTTGGAGGCCTGTAGAGTGGCCAGTCATTCTGGTTTGCTCAAGACTGTCTCAGTTCTAGCACTGAAATTCCCATCACAAGAAACCCCACAGTCTGGAGCAAACTGGGGCAGTCGGTCAAACTCCCTATTGCCCTAGAGAGGATGGAATGGGGGAGGCCTGGTGTTGGGCGGCAGTCCTGCTCTCCGTAACAACTTCTCTCAAGTCAGGACTCCCTCGAAACCCAGTCCCTGAGGGCCCCTCCCCAGAGGTGGCTGGACTTGGGAGGGGCGAACAGAGGGACCCGGAGTCCCCGGGGAAGAATCTGTGGGCGACAGGGCCCCGGGACCGGGGCTGTAACTCTGATAACACCCCAGCCTGCGTCAGCTATGGGGCCCGCCTCCTGCAATATTTGCTCAGCAACCAGCCCAGAAACGGCATTGTTCGGGACAAAAATAAAAAACACTGGGCTGGGGCTTGTTGTTTTTTCTTTGCTGTCCAAATTCCTCTGCGCCCTGGGGAGGGGAGACCGCGTCTCGGCGCCGCCACCCCGAGGACAGGCAGAGGCAGGAGCCAGTCTGCCCTGGTTCTGTTCCCCACCTGGACCCCAGGAGCGAGGGAACAGGTCCTCAGGCTCCCCGGGTGCTCAAAAGGAGGAACCTCAGCCTGGCAGCTGAGGCAGGGGAGTATCTGGTTAAGCTGAAGTGGCCATCCCTCCAGGTGCTTTTACTGAAGCCTCCCAACCGTGCAGGAAGGAAGTCTCATCCCATTTTACAGAGGAGGAGGCTGAGGCTCGGAGCGCTCAGCAGATCCAGTGTCTAAACCAAAGCCGGTCAGGGGAGGTGGGCGAGGGAATGGCTTACGTGGCATTTCAGGGGAAGCAGTCTTCCCAGAAGCGGGCCTCCTCTTTATACCTGTGTTTGCTCATGAAACACCTTTATGGAGGGCTGAGGAAGCAGCCTGGGGGAGTGACGGTGGCGGGGGCAGGTGGGGGGGGGCCTCGCCCTTTCTCCAGAACTCTCGGGCCCTCAGAGAGCATGGCTGCCCTCTGTGCCCAGCGCCCACTCTCCCCCAGCCCCAGCCAGGAGAGGCCGGAGGCCCCCCGCCCAGCGCCCAGCTGGGACGCCCCACGGCCCAGCCCTCTCCCCCTCGCCCTGCACAGGAGGGAGACCGGGAGGCGGGCCCGGCTCAGCGGCCAAGGCTGGCAGCTTGCCATGCAAATGGGCGTGGGGCAGAGACTGAATGTGCCCGGGGCCGGTTGCGGGCAACCGACGGAGGCCGGGCAGGGCCAGGTTGGCTGCCGGAGCCCCCATCCTGCTCCGGACACTTGGAATACAGCCCTTCCAGTGTCTTCAGAGCAGCTCCTGGAAGTCCGCTCATCCTCATCCCCGCGTGCTGGGAACAGAGGGAAGAAAACCAAGGCTCAGCAAGCGGGATAAATGGCAATGGTCACTTAGTGGCGGGGCTTGGGCTCAGGCCTGCCTGACTCTCAACTTGGCATAACCCGTCTGCGCCACGGTGCTAAGAGACGGCTCTGGGGTCAGGCCCCTTGGGGTCCAATCCTGACTCGCTCTCAGCTGTCACATAAATTATGTCACTGGTCTGTGCCTCTGTTTCCTCCCCTGGAAGACAGGGCAATGACCCAACCTCCTTACGGGTGATCACGAGAGCTCAACAAGATGGTGCTGGGCACATAGGACAGAGGGTGGCCCTGTTGTTACCACTGTGGCTGGAGTAATAACATTATTACGTTATGACTCAGGCTGCCTCCTTAAAAGCAGCAAGGCTGCCAGGGGTCCCCCCAGGGCTGGGGGCTCAGTGCGCTTGGGATCCCGCATCACACTCAAACCCGGTCCTCTACGTGCTCCCCCTCCCCCGTTTCTTGGAAGGATTTTTTTTATCCTCAGCACCCAGTTCTGGACTATTCTAAATGCCCTAGTCTTGCCAGGACCACTCAAGACTATCTTGCCTGTGGCCTGAGCACGTGCGTCCTGACAGACCCCTGCTCTCACAGGTGCCTACCCCCCTCCCCTGCTCCGTGGTGGTGGGGGTGGGGGTGGGGGGGGACCCTGGCCTGAGATCCGGGACCCAGGTTCTGGCCCCAGCTCCTTCTCAAACTTGAGCAAGGCTGGCCCTAGTTCTGGGCCTTGGTGCTCCCACCTGGAAGTTGAAGACAAGACTGAATGAGCCCCGAGCGTCCCCAGAGGCTAAGATTCCTAGTGCTGAGGAGGGAAGAGCAGTAAATCCAGCTGCCCTCAGGCTCCTCTAGAATCCTACAGCTGCCCAACAGGACACTGGCCCCCGGCTGGTCCTGCTTACCCGCTGTCCCTGCAACAGTGCCCAGAGCCCATCAGAGGGTCCCCAGGGCCTGTAGGATGATCCCGTCCAGCCTCCTTCACAGGACTCACCAGGTCCCACCTAGTGGGGTCTGGCCTGCCCTCTCCTCTCTCCTCCGTGGCTTCCCCATTCCAACACTGACCTTCTGCTCTCCCTCAAAAGTGCCATGTGATCTTGGTCCTGGCCCTGGCTCATGGCATGGCGTTCCCAGGAATGGTCTCCCCCGCCGCTCCCTGCCCCTACCCTTCTCCCAGCTGCTCCCTGCCCCTGCCCTTCTCCCCGCTGCTCCCTGCCCTGCCCTTCCATTGTCAGCTCTGCAATGAGACAGCACTGGCTACCTGCCTTAGCCTCGGTTACGTGTCCCTCCTCTAAGGTCCCGGAGACACCTGCTTTTCCTGAGTGTAAGACCACCTGGTCCCTGCCCTCAAGAAGCTTAGAATCGGGCACCCGGGTGGCTCAGTCGGTTAAGCGACTGCCTTCGGCTCAGGTCATGATCCTGGAGTCCCGGGATCGAGTCCCGCATGGGGCTCCCTGCTTGGCGGGGAGTCTGCTTCTCCCTCTGACCCTCCCCCCTCTCGTGCTCTCTGTCTCTCATTCTCTCTCTTGCAAATAAATAAATAAAATTAAAAAAAAAAATAAAATTAAATTAAAAAAAAAAAGAAGCTTAGAATCCAGGAGAGGAAATGAAGCCAACCCACAGGTACTGGCTCATTCATTCATTCACTTCATTCCTCATCCAGCAAGTACTTTTTGAGGACCTACTACGAGCTGATACCAGCTGAACCTGGGGCGGCTGCACCCCTGGGGACTAGAGACCTGGGGACCTGGGGGGCACAGGGGGTGGTGCTTGTGCTATTTAGAAGAGTGCTGTGGGAATGTCTGAGGTGATCTCCCTCCCCTACAAGGCTGGGCTGTGGTTACTACTGTTTTCTCTCCCCCCACCCTAGAGAGCGCAGCACCAGGACTGGCCCGCGGGAGGGGCTCGGTCAGCGCCGGTCAGCACCGCTGAAGAGGACTACACAAAGCACAGAGGTCTCCATCAAAGCCTTGCAGGCTCTGGGGGAGGAGGGAAGGAGACTGTTGTGGGCTGCAGGAGCTAGAGAGGCCTTTCTGGGGGAGGCTCTAGGAGCAGGGCCTTGAAGACTGCACAGGGAGGAGGACGGGCACTCTCCAGGTATGGTGGGGGTGAGGGTCGAGGTGGGGGAGCAGGGGCTGTGGGGTTGAAAACGAGGTGGTTTGATACAAGGTGGGGGGGAACGGGGGCATCGGTACAAACTTTGGGGGTGAGGGTCTTGTCTGTGAACTTTATTTAGGAAAGATCTGGGCTGCCCACCTGGCCACCGCCGTGCCTAGGAGCCCCTAAGCCCCGCTCCGGCTGGGGATGACGGGGAGCCCCAGCTCTTGGGCGCAAGGAAAGCAGTGCCTGCAGTCAAAGATGTGGGTGCCCTCCCCCGAGCCCCAGAGCATGGGGAGTGCCCTGGGCAGGGCTTGCCCAGGCCTGGCACTCAGGCTGCACCCTCTGCCCTGGGACGTCCTGTACCAAGAAGGACCTATTAAAGGGACAAAGGTCCTCGCAGGGTGCAGGCACCCCAGCTCAGCCCTGGCAGCTGGCCCAGGCTCGGGCTGCAGCAGGAACCCCCACACTCAGCCCTGCCACCTCAGACCTCAGGGCAGAGAGAGAAAGAGCAGGGTCCTCGGGCTGCCTCCCTAGGGGCAGAACCACCCAAGTTACGTGAGGCTAGAATGCTGCTTGGCAGGGGCTCCCCACCTGGCAGAACACAAGCAGGAGGCTCCAAAGTCTGGACCCTGGAATCTAGCAGTCTTGCTTCGGAATCCTGACTCTGTCCCTAACCAGCTGTGTGATCTTGGGCAAGCCGCTTGACCTCTCTGAGCCTTAGTTCGCTCATCTCTGAATAAAATGGGGTTAAGAAGAATACCTGTTATTTAAGATTTATTGAGAAAATGCTTGGAACACTTGCCACAGAGCCTACCCCCAAACAGGTGCTCAATTAACAGTAGCTGTCGCTTGCTGTTATTTGGAGAGGGGGATGGACAGATGGACACCACAGGTGAGTCTTGGGTGTGTTCTATAGGTTCCCAGAGAGAAGGGAGCAGTTCTGAGATACTAGGAGAGATGGGAGGCTTCCTCCTCTCCCCAGAGGCCCGAAGGGAGCCGGCCGGGGGTGGGGGTGATGAAAGTGGCTGCAGACGCCGTGGGGCGGCTGCCGGGGACACGGGCTGCCGTGTGGCTGAATCAGGGCGTGGGGCAATCAGCTGTTAGAAAGTGGAGTCGGGTTTATTATTGCTGAATGTTATCATCCCTGATAAGAACTAGATTAAAAGGAGGGAGGGGGAGGCAGAGGCGGGGGAGGGGTGGGGGAGGAGCAAAGTGCAGCATTGGTCTTGCTGAGCAAGCCCTCTGGTCCGGGCCAGCTGGGACCCCGGAGCCAAGCCCCTTCCTGGGGACGCTGGGAAGAGACGGGGGACCGCAGAGACAGGGCGAGGGAGCTGCCGGCACCTGCCTGGTGGAACGGGCCGGTGGGGGGACAGGGACTTTGCAAGGTGAGGGCTTGACACGGGGACACAGCCCCCCCACTGCTGCCAGCCATCACGGGGGCGGGGGGCTGCCTGCTGAAAGGACCCAAAGGAGGGACAGATCTGAATGCGAATCCCAGCTCCACC
The DNA here is from genome assembly GCF_011800145.1 of Mirounga leonina. Taxonomy (NCBI): domain Eukaryota; kingdom Metazoa; phylum Chordata; class Mammalia; order Carnivora; family Phocidae; genus Mirounga; species Mirounga leonina. The sequence continues at coordinate 86,249,358 of NW_023270447.1, read as the reverse complement.
CTCTTCACCGGGTGACTGTGGGTGAACCCCTTCAGCTCTGCCAGCTGTGGTGTCCCCATCTGTCAACCACATTGATGACTTGCTCCTACTCCAAGGCTCCGGGGAGGATTAAGTGAGGTAAAGGAGGCGGAGCGCCTGCGACACAAAAACACTTCCTCCCTCCTCCTGCCAAGTCCTTTAGCGCCGGGACCGACCGACCGAGGCTCTCGCACCCACACAGGGCTGCCCACATTTTCCCTGGGCCCTCTCCCTCTCGCCGTCCCAGGGTTCTGGCCATGGGACCCCTGACCCTCTGCCCCATTCATTTCCAAAGCTTCCTGACCCTTCACCGCTGCTACCCGAGGCCGACAAGGCCCAGTAGTCCCATTTTACAGATAGGGGAACTGAACCCACAGAGGATCGTGGCTCGCCCCAACACCACACTTGGAATTTGGGACTCGTGGCTCACTGTCCAGGGCACTTCGCCCTCTCAGCCAGCCTCCCTGTCCCTTTGACACCTGGCAATGGGGGGGATGCCTGGCCTGGGAGGGCCCCAGACTCCTGGGGTGTCAGCCTGGTGTGGCTGTGGGGCCCCCAGCCCCTGGAGGTATGTCTGCCCCAGGACAGGACTTCCCAGGACGGGCCCCACAGGCATTCCTTGCCATCAGGGAAGGCTATAAAAAGCAACACTTTTCAGCCCCAGAGTGTGACCTATGCGACTTCACAGAATCCAGAGAAAAACAGAGATAACCTTGGGAAGGCCCGACCTTCAAGAGGAGTGGGGACAGGAAGGGGGCGCCCCTGGGCTGCAGCTTGGCCTGGGTTTGGGATGGGGCATGGGGGCAGGGTCTAAAATGAAAAACAGAGCTTCTTGGTGGTAGTTAGAACAATAATTGCTATTATTATTATTAATTATTAGTCAAATTATTAGTCGTAGTCATAGTAGTGCCCCTGCATATTCAGGACTGGCCACGGGCTGGCCCCGTGCATCGACGCCTGGGTCCTCCCAACTCCCCATGACGTGGATCCTTTTATTCTCTCATTTGACAGACCAGGGGACTGAGGCTCAGAGAGGACCAGTAACCTGTCCGAGGTGACACCGTGTCCCACCACAACCACATCTGCCTTGTCTGAGCTCTGCCAGCACTCATTCATTTGGGCTCTGTTTGCCTCAAGTCCTCTGGCTGTGCTGTTCCCTCTGCCTCCAGGCTTGTCCCTTCTCTCCCACCTCCTTATCCTTCAAACTGCAGCTGGAATGTCACTCCCACATATAGGGAGCACCTACTGTGTGAGAAGCGCTGTTCTGGCCATGATCACACAGCAGCGAACAAAACTGACAGGATCCTCTGTCTTTGAATGGACCAGTAAACCCTGAGCTTCTCTAGCCGGGGGAGCTGTCCCCCTGCAGAGCTACTGCCCCATGCTTGGGGGACACGAATCGGCAGGATAAACCCGGCACATCATCCCGATATGTCACTTTAAATTGGCCTGGGGTGGGGAAGGATGGGGTGGGGGAGAAGCATTATCTTTTATTTAAGCAGCACAGATCCATTATGGGATAGCATCTCAACCTTCTGTCAACATTTTAAGAGAAAGCCAAGCCTGAGGGAGACCCTGGGGCTTCGCCATCAGCATGCCCAGGCGAGGGGTGCTCTCCATGGCCCCAAAGGGTGAGAAGGTTGGAAACCTCATGTCCCAGGGATGGAGAGCTGTCCTGGCCTGAGAAAGCCAGGCGTCCAAAGGTCTCTGGATTCCTCTGTCTGAGCCCAGAGCAGGGAGGTCAGGAAGGTGTTGAAGCTGAGAGCCCAGGTTCAAGTTGGGGCTCTGCTCCTGCCTGCTATTCAAGCCATCTCACCCCTGTGGGTCCTCTTTGACTTGTGGATAAAATGATGAGCTTGAACTAGAGCTTCTCTAGGAGTCCAGAAGGCCCGAAAAACCTGTCTGACTCTAAGGCCAGAATCGGTTGACCAGCTCATCCGGTCCCATGCCACCTCCCAGACCCCTCCCCTAGGTCTTCTCTCCCCCCTACCCTGCCCCCGCTTCCCCATCCTGACCCCCGACCTAGTGGTACCTCCTGCCTGAGACCCGGCTGAAGGCAAAGACCCTGCCCCACCCCACCCCAGGCTCAGAGAGGAGAAAGAGGAGAGGCAGGAGGAAGGTCACATTTCTGACTTGGCCCGCTGCCTGGTTTTCATTAGGCCCACTGCCTAATTTTCCTGGGCGGCACTTGCTTTCTTGGCTAGTCTCCCCTCTTTCTTAACCGTTTCAGAGGAAAAAGCTGTCACACCCCGTCCCCCTGGCCGACGCTGGTATCATGGCCCGGAGTGCTTCCTGCTGCGTCACCTCGGTGCCTCTCTCTGCCACATCAGCCACGTCCCCTTTACCTGGAGTCCCCAGGCACAGAGAAAAGCAGCCCAGATGGACCCAGACTTGACTAATAATAACACTAATTATGATCATTAGCATTTATCGAGCACTTACTGTGGGCCAGGCCCTGTGAACTCAGTGACTTCCTCCACCGATCTCATGAAATAAGGACTATTATCATCTCTCCCATTTTATAGATGGGGAAACTGAGGCCCAGAGATGTTATGCAGTGGACCTGGGACCCAAAACCAATGCCAAGACTCAGGGAGCCTTCGAATATCCTTCTCCTCGTTAAGTGTACCCTTCCCCCACCCCTACACCCTTGTCTTCTGGATCTCTCCCTGTCCGCTCCAGAATGGGATTAAGGGTAAGGGCCAAAGCCCCAGACATAATACCTTTGGGGAATGCACAGCCTATTTTAAAGGTGAAGGAGGCGAGGCTGCCCAGGCAGGACTTTGGGACCCAAAAACCGGTTTCTGTTTTTGGGCTTGCTCTTGATGGGAGCAAGATCAGCTGAAGATGGCACCAATGGGGAAATCAAGTCACCTGGGAAAGGATGAGGAGAGTCAGGGGCTTCATGGGGATAAGCAGGGCAGAGAGCTGGTGCTGGAAGCAAACCAGTCCCATCGGTGCACTCAGTGGGCATGGAGCGGGTAAGAGAGCACTTGGAACTCTAGTTGATGTCCTAGCTATAGGGGGGGGGCTGCCGCCTTTCCATCCAAAGGGGCGGGAGTATGTTGCTCCCACCAGCCACAAGACCACCCCCTCCCCCCCAGGAAGGAATACCCAGCTCTCCTGGGACCCAGCACTCGGCTGGTACCACTGGGGCTGCCCAGCTCCTCTGGCCAGGCCTGCGATAAAAATCCTGCAGTGATCCAAGTCAGAGACAGAAAGAGAGAGAAAAGGGGGAAAAACCCTCCAGTGTCTGACATTCTTTTTAGGATGCCCATAAAAGATAATGTGACCTGTAAGATCGGCAAGCTGCTTCCCAGCCTGTGGCACCCGGGGCCCCCCCGCCCTGCTACCCACCCCCCAGGTCCACTCTCTTGCCCTCAGGCCGAGGGCGCTACCCTGGGGACCCTCAGGCTGGGGGAGACAGCAGCCCCAAGCCTGTGGTCTGCCCAGGTGGGGCCCCTTGCTCCACTTCCTCCTCCCCCCACACCACCATCCCCCACCCCTTCCTAGGGCCCTTGGGTCCGCGGAGCGGTTGCTGCCAGGCCAGGGGGCGGGAATGTGCCGGGACAGGTGCGCTCTTCTCTTGTTCTCTCGCTCTCCCAGGTGAGTCACTCCCGTGGGAGGATGTTGATGAATCCGAACCCGGGCTCTTTGTTTGCAGCTCCTGGGAATTCACACACTGAGGGCTGTGGCCAGGCAGCACTGAGAGATGAGAGTCAGGAGGCAGGGGTTCTAGTCCCAGCCTTGCCACCAGCCGGCTGCTTGAAACTGTGTCCGTTCGGAGCTGATTTAGGTCTCAGTTTCTCTACCTTGGAAACAGGCCTAAAAATCGTGTCCTTTGTAATTTTGCTGGAAGGTAATAAAGCAGGTATGTCCTAGCAAGGGTAGTTTCTGGGATGGTGACACTGTCATTTCTTGAGTGCAGAGGCTTACTGTCCGTTCTCCCCGTGCCCGAGGGGGTCTGTGAGGTTATCATCCCTTCTTTTAAAGGAGGAAACTGAGGCTCAGAGAGCTTAAGTAACTCCCCTGAGGCCACAAGCCATACACCCAATGGCCAGGCTCCCTGGCCACCCACAGTGGGAATTAAGGACATCCCTGCAAACACCGGGCGCAGTGATCACGGTGCTGGCCTCGCCCCTCCCCCGCCCTCCAGGCGGAAGCCAGTCCAGAATGAAACTCGGTGTGTCCCCTCCTGAGCTTCCTCTCCACTCGACCTGTCCCTGCCACCGTCCTGATGGAAGTCACAGCATCCTCCCCGGGCCGTGCCTCCCCAGCCCTGCCCCACTCCCAGAGGCCTTGTCTTCTCCCAGCTTCCTCCCGTGGGTGGACAGGGCTTAATGCTATGTCCCAAAACCCAGAGGTACATTCGTCATGGCCAGGGAGCCTTCCAGATCTGCCTCGGGAAGGGCTCGCTGGCCAGATTTCCCCATTTCCTGGACTCCACATCCTCACCCCAACCAGGGGAGCGAGTGTACTGTGTCTGAGGACAGACCCTGGGAACACCCTTCCTTGTGTGTGTGTGTCGGCAGGGGGAGATCTGAGTTGCGCTCCTATCCTCCCCTGGGGTTTATCAGACATTTCTGAACCCTTCACTTGGGCAGTGAGGCAAGGCTTTAAGTGCTCTCTCCCTGGGGTGCCTGAGTGGCTCAGGCGGTTAAGCGTCTGACTCTTGATTTTCGGCTCACATTGTGATCTCAGGGTCATGATTTCAGGGTCACGATCTCAGGGTCTTGAGATCAAGCCCTGAGTCTGGCTCTGCACTCAGCAGGGAGTCTGCTCGGGATTCTCTCTCTCTCCCTCTCCTTTTGCCCCTCCCCCACCTCGCTCCTGCGTACATGCTCTCTCTCCAAAATAAAAAATATATAAATAAATGCTCCCTCCCTGGGCAGAAGCCCTTGGACCCATGCTCCTCTCCCCCCCTTACATTTTTCTAAGCATCTCGTTCACATTTTCCAATTCCCTATTGGCTTAGGAATTCCACTGTCTCTCTGTGTCCTCACAGTGACAAAATGACAATGGCAATGGGTGTCGTGTGTCAAGGGTGTGCTCTATATTAAGTGCTCTCCAGACAGTCACTCATTTCAGCCCCATTTTACAGATGAGGGAATGGAGACTTCCCGAGGGCAAATGACTTGCCTAAGGTCATAGAGCAAGTTAGTGGTAGAGCCAGGATTCAGAGTCCACATCTCCGGGCACAAGGCTCCAGCTTTTAACCCCCAAGCTTGCTTCTAGCTCCACCAGCTTGCAAGTCTTTTGCTGATTCTGCCTGTGTGCAGAACGGCCTGGTTTAGGGAAAGCGTCTGTCGGGTGCTTACAGAGTGGATGAACGTATTGAGAGGTTTTTGAATGTGCACAGATGAGTGAATGAATGAATGACCTCAACTCTCAGCATAGCCATGAGAGATGGGCAGCATTTATCCTCGTGCATCAGATGAGGAAATTGAGGCAAAGAGAGGGAAAGCAACATGCTTGGGGTCACACCGTGTGCTGAGGCAGAGATGAAGATCAAGCCTCTTGCCCCCTCCCCCAGGACTCTTCCCCCCCCACACCTGGCCAGCCCTTCCCACCTCCTTTCCGTTGTTCCAGCCACACTCTGGGCCAGCTCTGCCTCCCATCTCTAAGGGAGACTGCGGGCACAGCGTCTTTAAGCTGCCCTTTGAGGGACGAGCCAAGGAGGGGGCTGGGGAGGGGGCCTCCACCCAGCATGCAGGGCAAGGAGCCCAAACCCGTCCGTCTGAGATGGGGTCAGTGCGGGGGGTCTTTCTCAGCAAGCACTTACGGCACAATTGATGGGAGAAGCTCTCATCAAACGAGGGACAAATCATAAAGTTCGGGAGATGGAAATTAGGCACGGACAAACGATCCAGGTGCAGGGGAGATTTATGGGGGAGGCTGTATTCTAGCTAATGATTTCTGCTAATGATTCTCCGAAGTGTATGGTGGCACGGAGCCCGCGCTCCATGGGGTGACATGAACCCCGCGGGCCAGATGAAGGACATTCCTGGGGAGACAGGGATGGCTATGGGATGATGAAGAATGACGGAGGCGCCCCCAGATCCCAGGCTCCCTCCCCCGGCGGTGGCTGGAGGAGACGGGGTTCTCAGGGTGTGAACAGGTTCCGGCCAGAGATTTATGGCTCGACCCGGCTCTTTGGCACTTTCTCCACTTGCCCTGAAAGTGCCTCCCTGCCTGGCAGCTCTGAGTGTTGGCGGGGTCTGCCCATTGCTGACACACACATTTTCAGAGCCCACCACCATCTTTCATCCCACCAGCCCCCTTGCAGACGCAGGGTTCTGGCTGCAAATGGTCCTTCCCTCCTCCCCATTCCTCCCTTCTGTAAGAACCATCTTCAAAATGCCACCTGTCCCGACTTCATGGCCCTTCTCTTCCACCCTCGAGTGTCAGCGCTTTTGCCGGGGACTCGGCCAGCATCTGGTCCTGAGGCACCCCGTCCTTCTCTGTTTTCCTCCATCACCTGAGCCAGGGACGCTGACCCTCTCGGCTGGGACAGTCCCTCCCCAATCTACCTTCAATCCTACTTACTGCCGACCACGTCCTGACCTCCTGGTTCTGTAGCGGAGGGCCCTTGGGGAATGGCCAGGCTCTGCCTTTCAAATCCATGACCAGAAAATGTTCACAGTAGTTAATTCACAGGGGTCAAATCACCAGGGACTTACATTTGCTTTCTTAGACTCCTTCTGTATTTTCTGACTTCTCCTCGATGAGCATGTGTGTGTTGTTTTTTTAAAGCGACCTGTTGTTTTTTTAAAGCGAGAGAAGATGAGTGGGTATGAGAAAAAAAGAATGGAACCTCCCCCACATGTCTGCTCAGCCTGCCTCTGCCTTAGACAAAGCTGCCCCCTCTGCCTTGGCTTTATCTCCACCGTGCTGAGCCCCCACCATGTACCCAGGACCAGCTCACACCCACAAGGTCACGAATTCCTCACATTGGCCCTAAAAAAGGAGTTTATTATTTCCCCCCATTTTTCAGATGGGAAAATTGAGGTTCATAAAGGTAAAGAGCTTATTCAAGTCCTGATGATTCACAGATGGCCCGGGAGGCGCTTCAACCCAGGTCTCTTGCATTCACACCCAAGTTCCTTCCGCGGCATCGAACCCTGCCCGCAGCCTGCACCAGCTCATGCCTGTGAGCTGAGACCCTCCGTGGTGGATGGAGCTGGAGGAGCACAGGGAGAGGTGGAGGTCGAGATGCCCAGCCGGGAGGGCCAGAGCGAAAGCAATTTCCACGTGCAGCATGAAGGAATTGGTTAAATACCGCCCAGCAAGGGAGGACTCCTGTCTGGTCATTGGACGTAGCTTTCAAAGGCCATGGAGAAAGGTTCAGAATACGTCGGAAGTGAAAAAGGCAGGTCTGAAAACTGTCTGAGGCAGAGCATCCTGTTTCCCCTAGCGGAGAAAGACCTCTGTGGGCACGGGGGCATAGAAACAGGCCCCCGCTCCCCCTGTGTCAGCCATGGGAGGGACCATTTGGGGAGTTCTCTTCTGTGTTGCCTGAGCCTCATACGACAAACATACGTGGTCTTGACAATCAGGGGGAGCTCGGCAAAGCTACTTTCATCTGGAAAACAAGAAAAGAAGAAGCTCCAGGAGTGGGCCAGAGGCAGGTGGGGGCCTTGTGTTGGAGCCTGGGCTCCTGGCCATGCTTCTCTCTTGTCCTCAGAGCATCACTCCTGACCGCGGGGGAGGCGTTTCTCCTTGGAATCCACTCTCCCCCATACTCGATCCTCCCTGGCCCACCTGCCACCCCCTCTGGGTGTGAGCAAAGGCCAGAGTGAAAATGAGACATGAAACTGGAACCTGGATAAGCAGCATGGCGCTGATGGCGGATAAGGAGAGCTCACCGCTCACCAGCTGGGCGCCCCCCACCTTGGGAGCTGCCCCTCTCCTCTCATCACCTTCCCCCTGCATCCCAGGCCCCATGGGGGATGTGACCCCAGGAGTCCCCGACCTCCTCCACTGCGAGAGCAGACTGCAGACTGGCCCTGCAGGCCCAGGCACTCAGAGGGTGCTTCCCCAAGGCTCCTGAGGACCAGATTCATGGATGTTTTCACAGCCCCTTATCCTGCATGGCCCTTCGGACTCAGGCAGCGTCTCTAGAAGGCCCCTCTGACAATGAGCAAGTTCATCCATTTAACTGGAGGAAACGATCCGATTGGCTGCTGAGAGAACTGAGCCCTGATGGGCTTGGACCTGGGACAGGGACCTGGGGGTTCCCCGGCCAGGGCACTCAGACAGGAGGGAGGACCACTAGAGAGCTAGCGGGGCACGAGGCACACCAGCTGCACAAAGCATCATGGAAAAATCGCACGCTCTGGCATCAGAGCAACTCAGCTGAGATCCCCGCCTAACCATGCCTAGCTCTGCAACCTTGTGCCAGCCGCTCACCTTCTCTGAGCCTCCTTTCCATCACTTGTAAAATGGGATAATAATCATAACAACCTCGCCTGGCATATAGAGTGATTAGATTTAATGCATGCAAAGCAGTGCATAATTGGTAAGTGCTCAATAAATGGCGGCTATTATTATTGTCATCAAACCTAGAGACAGAAGGCCTAGGAGGACCAGAGAACATGTCTGGCGTAGGAGAAATCGGGGCCTGAGTAGTCGCAGCGTTGGCATGGCCCACTCAATGACTGGAGGAGGGGATGAGAATAGGAAGAGGAAGGGGAAGGGAAGTCATTGGGGAGATGACAGAGATAAAGATAGGTCCTGATCTTGCCCCATCTGGGTCACCAGCTGCACCCCAGGGGTGATGACTCAGCTAGTGAGGAAAGGTCTCCACCCAAAGACTGGTCCCACAGGTGTGGCCCAGTCCCACGGGCACAACACACACACACCGGGGAGGCCCATGGAGTGATGCCCAGAGTCATCCATCTGCACAATGGCTCACGCATCCCCCCGTCTCTTTACACCCCAGCCCAAGCTGAGGACCCAAAACTAGCTAAGTGATTTCCCTGAGACAGGGCAGACCAAAAGACATCAAGGAATTTGCTGGACTACATAGCAAGTCCTGTGAGCTTCATCCCATTCCAACTCAGAGAGGTCAAGTACTTGCCCAAGGTTACACAATCAGGCAAGATAGAGCCAGGAAACCCAGATCTTGCCCATGATAGCAGGCTGTCCAGTCTGGCTGGAGATGGCTCTGGTCTGAGTCTTAAGCCTTTTACTCCTAAAACCCAAGAACCCCCCATGGACTGCTCAGGAGGAGCGGCCCTGCAGGCCCAGGTGCTCAGAGGGTGCTTCCCCAAGGCTCCTGAGGACCAGATTCATGGATGTTTTCACAGCAGACCTTGCCCCCGGGGCGTGAGAGATGGACAATCCCACTTATCCATGTGCCCTCAGGGACTCACCTCATCCCTGAGCTCCCCAAACACCTCTCCTTCGACTGAGAACAGCTCATTCCTGCCTCCACAGTCCCATTGCATCCCTGCTTAAAGCTCTCCGTCCTCCTCCAGGCAGCCTTCCTGCCCCACTGTGCCTCCCTGAGCCATTATGGACCTCAGGCCCAATGTCCTGGACTCAGTGTCCCTGACTCTGGGGGGCTGGGTTACTTCTCCAGTCTTTTTTCTCTTTTTCTTCAAGGGGTGTGTGTGTGTGTGTGTGTGCGCGCGTGCACGCACACATCACCTTGTTTGTTTCTTCATGGCATTTATCACTGCATGTGCCTGTCTTGTCCCCAGCTAGGCTCAAAGTTCCCAGAGAGTGGCAACCATATCATCAATGCCCTCCATCCCCAACCCCCCAAAGAGCCTTTGCCCACAACAGGAGGGTTCCTGCACACTCCTGAGAATCACAGATCAGGCCCACCTTGCTCTAAGCAAAAGTAACTCTTAACTTGCTGATCCAATGCCCGGGGTCGGGGAGGATCATTCACTTTTAAGATAAAAGTCTTTGCTTTAGAGAAGGATGCTGGCAGAGTCCCTCAAACAGCCAGCTCTCCTGGTACCTGCAAAATGGATTTGCCTACAGAGATCCACCTTGCCTGCCCTGCTCTGTTCTGAGCATCTTGGGCTGGGTTCACGAGCAGCCTGAGAAGTCCACATACCTACCTGCTCTTTGCTGTGGCATTCAAGGCCTTCCCCAGTCTAGCCCCAGCCTGCCTTTCCTAATAGAAATAAAAATGATGGTGGTGATGGTGGTTGACATTCACCAAGCACCAACTCTGGGAGAACAGCTGACAGCTGTCACTCATTCATTCCTTAGATGACCCTCAGATGGATTGTCATCTATCATCCTCACTGCAGAGAGGGCGACAGAAAATCTAGAATGCCAGGAAAGGGGCTGGGACTTGAGCCCAGGTTAGCCAGGTGCCCTAGGGCACATCCCTAACCCCAGAGCCACACAAATCCCCTTAGGGGTAGCCCCCAGGCTGGCCAGCCCTGTCATCACCAACCACAAGCCTCTGTATACACCCTGCCTGAATGTTCTCCCCCTGCTTCTCCTGGGGTCCACCTCCTCCTTATCTTTTCAGAACCAGCTCAAATGTCACCTTCTCCACCCTGCCACCCAGAATTAGGACCACTCTGGTGGTGGCCCCGAGTCCAGATCCTGTCGATGTCTGTCGCCCTTGCTGAACCAGGAGCCCAGCCACGTCATCGGGATGGATCAGACTCACTCGGCTACTCAGCTGCTATTTAGTGAACACCTACTAGACGCCAGGATTTGTGGTGCACAAGACAGACAAGGCCTCAAGCTCTGGGATCCCAAATCAGAGAAGGAGAGGCAGACAATACATGTGTCGACAGACACATGAACAAGATCATTTCAGATAGCGATGAGCAAACGAGGTGATGTTCTAGAGAGAGCTCGGCAGACGTGACTCTGGTCTTTAGTGAGTGAGTCCTGCTCTGAGCCTGACTTGGCTCTGATGTTTGACCCCATCTGTCACTCACTCACTCACTCACTCACTCACTCACTCATTCATTCGTAGACTCATTGAATCACTAGTTCGCTGAGCAGGGACCACGCGGGGTGCTGTCTTCCAACGCCCCGGGCTCTCTCTGCAGGAGGCAAACCTGCTTCAAGTCCCCATGAACCCAGGGAGACTGAGGCCAGGGCAGGGAGAGAGCAAGGGGTACTCCATGTATAGACCATTTCCACTCCCTCTGATCAGTCATGCTTCCTAATTCAATAAGGTGAGAGGGAGCATAATTTGATCATATTTGTTTTGCATCACTGCAAAAACAGAAAATGAAGGGCTGCAGAACCGCGCCAATTTACTTCATCCGACCTTGATTAAAAGAAAATTAATTGTCGCATCTCTCAGGATATCACAGGCAGCAGCCAATGGCTCTCCAGGATACCACAAAGAGAGGGAAAGGCGGCGAGAGACGCTCCATGCCCTTTTCTCTAACCGCTTCCAGCCTCCTGACAGCAGATAGCCAAGCTGCAGAGGCCCCGCGCTGCACGGGCGGCTGATGGTAAATGGGGTGGGGGGGGGCGGTCGGGGGGTCCCTGAGCCCTTCCTCTTCTCTCCCACCCACTCAGGGTTCCGTTCACCCCCATGCCTGCCCACCACCCAGAGAAGAGTCTGTGGGCTGGAGCCCTATCCCAAAGGCCCCCAGGGGCTCCCCTCCCTCCCCAAAGTTGGCAGATGCCCTGGGGAGGAGCCCCCAGAAGATGCCCCCCAAGAGAGCCAGGTCCCCTCGGGCTTACCCAACCCCCACTGTGGGCTGCCCAGCCCAGCTCGGAGCGGGAAGGAAGGAAGGAGGGGGCCTGGCGCTGCCCTTACAGAAGGGGGTGGCGGGTGTCAATGGGGAGAGCATCTCATGAAAAGTTAATGCCCCCTTGCAGGTTGTTGATTTTTGTTTGTTTTTCTCTTTTTGCCAGAAGAGAAGCCTCTTTCATTAGCCCAGACTGTCATTACCCGGCATTAAATTTTCATAGAGCGGGCGGGAGGCCGGGCAAGGGGAGGCAGGCAGGGGGGTGGGCTGGGGGCTCCCTTGGCTGGGCCTGCTGGGGGCTGAGAGTGGCTCCCCTGGGTTCCTGTCTGCACTCTACCAGGTCTTAATAATAATAATGGCTTTTCTGTGTCACCACTAGGTATTCAGTGTGGCATGGACTATATCGCCTTTGATCTTCCTAATGCTCCCATGGGGTGTGTCCGATGATTATCCCCATTCTACAGATGAGAAACTGAGGCTCAGAGACCTTGTGTCTCTTGCCCATTACGGCCAGCAAGCGGTCGCGTCCCTGACATGGGCTCAGAGACAAAGAGAGGACCAGGGAGGTGGTGGGTTTGGAGGGGCTGGGGAAACAGACCCACGCAGGGCAGGGACTCGGGGTGTGGTTGGGGTGCCCTACCCTGGGAGAAGCAGCAGGAGCCTAGCCCCCGGCTCTACCCCTGCTGGCGGGTGGGTGGCTCCTCTCAGTCAGGCCAGGGTCCCCGCAAGCAGAGCCTGTGTCCTGCCAGGCAGGTGTCAGGGCCCTCACAATGGTTCACCTGGTGTGGGCGCCAGGCCTGCCCATTCAGCCCTGAACAATCACGGTTCCGCAGCCGCAGGCCCAGCGGCCTCCAGGGGCGGGAGGACGGGAAGGCAGCAGATGGGCCCTGGGTGTCAGATTTCCAGTCTGGGGTTGGGGGGGTGCCGGGGATAGGGCAGCCCAGGATGCGTGGTGGGGAGGGTCGGGCTTCTCCCCACCCTTCAGTGGCCCCTCCCAACCTCAGGTCCCTGAAGGAGGGTGGGAGGGACAGAGCTGGGGGTTGGGGCGCACTGTCTGCCCACCACCACTGCCACCTAGAGCAGGGCAGAGGGGGAGCACAAGTCCCAGACCAGACTGAGCTGACTGGTGGAACTGGTGGGCTTCTTATAGTGCTGGGGAATCCTGAGGAGGCTGTACTCTGCACCCATTGGAGCAGTGCACAGAACCTCTCTGGGCCTCAGTTTCTTCATCTGTAAAATGGGTGTCTATTCTCTAAATATATACTGAGCACTTGCTATGTGCCAGGCACTGCCCTGGGCACCAGAAAAACAACAGTGGAAGGGGGGGGGGGGGAAGAGATGCAAATCCCTGCCCCACAGAGCTCACATCCTAGTGTAAGAGACAGACAACAATCAGGATAAAGAAATTAAATACTTCGCAGGATTAGGAGGGAAGCAGAGGAAGCCCAGTGAGGGGTTACAAACTGAAACAGGAGGTCAATCCCAGAAAGAGGTCTGGAGTGACCCAGGCATTTCTGAGGGAAAGGCACTCCTGGCAGGTAGATGATAAGAGTACCCGCCTCATAGGATTGGGGAGGGGGGCAAGTGGAGGAGGGGACGCAGGTGAAGTGCTTAGAACAGGGCTGGGCTCACAAACAACACGCTAATAGCAGTGTTGATGTTGGCCCTTGTCACACTTCTCTGCCGATTTATTTATCCACCCCATGGCCTCTGAGCTCCAGAAATGTAGACTCATGTCCCCCATTTTCCAGATGAGAACACTGAGGCTTGAGAAGGAGAGCATAGTAAGTCATGCCCTGGGTGCTGGGTACTGAGTTCTCCTGTCCCAGGTCAGAGGTGAGGACGGGGTGCAGTCAAGACACCATCCAGACTGGAACTTGCACTCCAGCGCTTTGGAACCAGACAGGCAGAGAACAGGATGGGGAAGTTGGGGAAGGAACAAGAGCCCCATAGCTGGTGCACGTGTGGCCCATCTTTGCAGGGGCCTGGGGTGAGTTTGCTCCCCCTGCAGCTTGGAAAACCTTCCTTGCCACGCTGAGCTTGGCTTTGAGGCACCAGGTGCCTGTCGGAGTGGAGACAGGAGCATCTGAGAAGGAACGGGAGAGAGTCCAACCTTCTTCTGTTACAGAAGGGGAAACCACAGCCCCAAGAATGCCTTTGGAAAAACCCCTGCCCATCCCCGGCCTCAGTGTTTGCATCTGTGCAATGAGCCTGACGCCGTCTTGTGTATAAAGTACCAATTGCTGGAGGGGTTCCCTTCATCCAAGGCCTGGAAGCGGGGGCCTCAGAGATCAAGTGGGAAGAGTCTCTCGAAGGGACCCCTGCGGGGGGCCTGGCATGCACAGGAGGGTCCCGGGGAGGAGGAAGTCCTCACAGGCGTGTGAGGATGCTTGCCGCGGGCACGGAGGCAAACGGCAGTGCGCCTGGCAGGGATGCAGATGGGCATCAAGGAGAGGCTAGAGAAGATGGCCTGCCTACTCCTCAATTGGCTGCGATCGCCTCATTTCCTCGGGGGGACAAGCCAAGCTCCTTGGAGGCATGTCAAGAAGGCTGGGGGGCCCTTCCCCGGACCAGGAGAGGGCCACCCGCAGACACGGGGCGGCTGCCTGTGGCAGGGAGGACTCTGGTGTCCCAGAGACCTGGCTTAAACCCGAGCTCTGCCACTTGATCATGGGCCACCCAGCCATTCGTATGGCCTCCCCATGCCTCCATTTCCTGGCCTCGGGGGGGGTTGGGGGAGGGCTCGCTGAGAGTGCACGCATGGCCCTCTCACAGCCTGGCCACAGGGTCAGCGTGGGCTCTGTCGTCAGTGCGCCGTGACCTGGGAGCATCGCGCCAGCAGGAAGGGTCCTGGGGCTTAAAGGGTTCAGGGCCTCACCCAAGTTTACAGAGCCAAAAGTGAAGGAGCCAGGATTGGAACTCAGGTCCACGTTGTTCCCTGGGCCCTTGGCCGCTTCCCGTGTGGAGGGCAAGGCCCAGGGGAAGGCAAGTGCAATGAGGCTGCTCTTGGGCCCCTCCAAGGCCCAGCTGGCTCCCGGAGGACTCCCCCCCTGGTGGGCTTGGGCCCTGACGGTGCCCGCCTTATGCCTAGCAGCGGCACCCACCAGGCGGCAGATGAGGGAGGAGGGCACCCTGCTCCCCGCCCCCCCACCTCCCCGAGCTTGGCTGGGTTCCTTCTCTCCCATCCCCCACGTATTCATTCTAGGAACAAAGGCAAGGCGGGCACATCCCCACTTCCTGGCGGTGCTGATTATCTAATTCTCTACCCCGCAATTACTACTTCCTGAGGGAGGCATTATCCAGGGAGCACCCACCCTCTTGTCTGTCCCAGAGGCTGTTGGGGGTGTTTTTTTAGCGGGGGTCCCCATCCATTCAGGGAAGCCCATGGGGCGCCACGCTGGGCCCTGACGGCTGGCCTCTTGGGCAGCCTCCGGGAAGTGGGCCCTCCCGTCATCGGTCTCGGTAGGTAGGTCGCTCGGTCAGAGCACCCAGCCTGCCCCACGGCCCCACCCCGCTGCCTCTCCCAGGACCCTGGACTCTTGGCCTGGATGGGACACAGGTCCACAGGTTCCCACGAGTCCAAAGCTCCCACGAGTTCAAGGATAGGTGTGTGCGTGCGTGCAAGTGATGTGCATGTGTGTGAACAAGTGTGCTATGGGGTAAGTGTGTGTGGATGTGCAAATACAAAGACGTGAATGTGTGTAGGTACATACGACAAAGTGAAAGGGGGCAAAGATGACTGTGAACACATACATGGGTAACACAAAGTACTGCATAAGCGAGTGTGGGGATGAGCGTGACAGGGTGTGGCTGAGTGTGGACAGGGTCAGCTGAGGTTGGAGCAGGAAGCGGGGGACCCCCACTCCCTAGCAGGGGAGCTAGCTGGGCCTGGCAGTGGGGAGGCGGAGGGGAGTGGGGAGGTGGCCCCCAGGCTAGTAGGCAGGGACCTTGGAACTAAGTCCAGCCAGAGGCCTGCTTCCTACTGCTACAGGAACCCCGATCCTTCCTGGGAGAGGGAAGGAAGTGCTCACCTAGGGCAGGTCGGCTGGTTGCAGATGCAAAAAGGCTCAGTGCTGATTTGCATCTTTAATTTGCATACATTTCCATAAGGCCCACTGATTGGTTATTTGAAAGCCCCCTCCCCAGCCCCTGCCTGCTTGCAAGGGCTCTGCTTGGAAAAAAAAAGCAAGGTTGGGTTCTGCCTGACAGAGGCCTGAAGCTAACCCACCCACCAGCCCGGTCTCGGTGGGACTGGGTGCTCACGGAGCAACAGGCCCTTAGGGATTGCTCACTAGCACAGAGCAAATGACAGTCCTCGGGGCTCCTGACACCAAGGAGGTGCCCACTGGCTATTCCGTCTGTGAGTGAGCAAAGGCACGAATCGGGGCAAAGCAGGCACCACCCACCTGGGCTTAAATCTTCTTCTAAGACCTGGGGTCTTCGGTGATGGGATCCCCAGAACCTCTAAGCTGGGGCCTGGTCCCCTGGACCAGTGGGGCCAGCCCTGAGGGTGGATGGCAGAGAAATCTCGGGGCTGCTGGTCAGGATCCTGCCTCCCCACCGTCCCTCCCCCTTCTACCTCCAGTCCTCGCTACTAAGATGGGATCCAGAGCCATGACTTCCTCCCTCCAGATCAGGGCCAGATGCCTGGTCATGCATTTTTGGAAACCCTTTCTGTTTCCCCAGGCCTCTGAGTCTCCCAGTCGCCCAGAGGGCGGGCAGCAAGAGTGGGCAAATTCTCAGAGAAGAGGGAAAACCTGAGATGCCCAGCACAGGGGTGTGTGTGTGTGCGTGTGTGTGTGTGTGTGTGTGTGTTGGTGCGTACATGAGTGCATATGCCTGTGAGCACAAGAGTGTGGCCCGTCGAAGGCACGCTTACTGTGGGTGTCCATGACACAGTCTCCGCAGAGGGGGGCCAACGTGCATCTCGGGCCTGGCACGCTCATGGACCTGTAGGTCTGTGTGCACGGGGCTCCATTCGCGTGTGGGGGGTGTGTGTGCTCAATACCATGTCAGGGAAAATAGAAGTTTTCAACGGGAAAGCCCAGCACGCCCCTTCCCATCCGTCTTTTCACCCAAATCGCCTGATTTTTCCCTATCGTGGGCAATTCAGTTTGACAACGGTACAACTTCTACATGTTTCTTTTCTCAGCAACACGTCACGCACGCGCGTGTGAACACGTGCCCCTGAGCGGCTGTATCACTGGGACGTGCACCTCTGTGCACGCACACCCACACAGAGGGACTGTAAACACGCTCGCGCGCGCACCCCCGGGTGCTCCATCCGTGTTTGGGCACACGCTCGTCCGCAGGCACCACTTGCCCGTATGCTTCTGTGTGTGGCTGCCGGGTGCGCTGTGTGCGGGTGTGCCCGTGTGGACACGGGAGTGTCGAGGGCCCCGTGGCCGCGCCTGCACACGTGCGTGGGCACACGGGGTGTGCGTGACCGTGGGCAGTAGGTGTGTGTATGGTTCAGCATGTGTTTGCCCGTCGGGAGTCGGGGATGTTTCGTAATGAAATTCCTTTTCATCCTTCTGCACCTGTCTCCTTCTGAAAGCTGAGAGAACAGACGTCAAACGGGACAAGCGCGGGATTGAATACAGCCAATTCTGAAATATTTATGAGCTTGCGACTCCGCTCAATGGAGGAGAAGGAATGCCAGCTAATCCACCCAGCAGTGCTCGCAGCAGGGACATTTTTCAACAGGGACTTCTTGTATTTCAGCGACTGCCCACTCTGTCCAAAAATGGGAGACTTTTCATCTGGGCCCGTGTGGGGTTCTCTAGCACTCCCATTAAGGACTCACAGGGCAGAGATCGAACCTAAGTGCCTACCCTCTGTCGCCCGCTCACCCCTTCCTGGGGCCCCTCCTCAGGCAAAGTACTGATGAGCCGGCAGATAAGCATGGCGGCCTTTGCCAGCCGCTGTCCACGGGGCCCTCGCTATGTCCCAGGCGCTGTGCGTGGGGTTGTCCGTACATTCGCTCATCTGATCTTCACAAAACCTCAGTGAGCTAAGTGTCGGTATATTAAGCAGCTAGGAAAGTCAGGAACATTTAACCGATAAGGGAACTGAGGTTCAGAGTAATGAAGTAACTTGCTCAAGGTCACAAGCTGCTTCGTGGTGAAGCCAGGATCTGAACGCAGGGGATCAGGCCCCCAAGCACAAACTCTCAACGGCTACACCTGTTGCCTCCGATGTGAACCACTGAGGGCCTACTGCGTGCGCTCTGTTGAGAAGCATTCCGAGGCTGTGTCTGAGGTCGGTGAGGAAGAGTGGAGCGGTCCATCAGTAAGGTCTACCAAGGAGACAGGAGATGGCTCTGTGCTTGCTGTCCCCGATCCTCACCCCACCCCAGACCTGCTCATCATGAAGTCTTCCCTTCCTATAAATGGGAACTCAGTGCCTCTGACCACCAGGCCAAAAGCTCTACTAAAGGCTTCCTTTACTGTCTTTTCTCTCTACCCCACATCCAAGCCCTAGGCAAATCCTGGTGTCTCTACTTTCAAAAGATACGTATCCAGACCCCAGCCATCTCTCACCATCCGCATGGATGCTGCCCCAGTTTGGGTCACCATCATTTTCCCCTTGGATTATTGCAACAGCCCCCTCCTGCCAGACTTGCCCCTCGAGGTCCAGAGGGAACCTTCTAAAGCCCTCTTCAGATCTGCCACTCCCCAAGGTGCTCCAAGATTCCCATCTTCCTTACGTTGCCCACAAAACCCAACCTCACTGACCTCGTGTGCTGACCTAACCCCAGCTCACTCCTGTTACATTGGCTGGCTTGTTCTTCCTTGAACCCACCAGGCATGGTCCCTTTTCAGGGCTTTGAACATGCTCTTCTTCTGCCTGGAAATCTCTTTCCCCAGACACCCACACCTCTTGCTCCCCTTGCCTCCTTCGGGCTCTGCTCAAATGTCATGTTATCAGACCCCCCCCTAGGGAAAACTTCCTTCCCCTGGGTCTGGCACTCCCTTTTCCCCTTATCTTGTTTAATTGTTCTCCCTAGCTTTTATTTGACATTCTACATATTTGTTAATTTCATCCATTTCAATAGTTGGCAAATATTTATTGAATATTTGTGCCAGGCATTGTTCTTCCATCACAAATTGGTTTCTAGCCATTTGCCTATGATGTTTCCAGGTGTGGTTTCTCTTGGGGCTCATGAAACTCTGGGGATTGGCAGGTGTAAGGTTTGCATCAAATTTGGAAAAATTTTTAGCAATATTTCTTCAAATATCTTTTCCCACCATCTCCTTCTGGAACTCAACTACACATATGTCAGACCTCTTGATGTTGTCCCACGGGTCCCTAAGGCTCTGCTACATCCTCCCACCCCCCAGTTGTCTTCCCCCTCTGCATTTTATTTTAGGTCATTTCTATTACTGAAACTCTAAGGTCACTGAATTTATTTTAGCAGTGTCTAACCTGCTGTTAGTCCCATCCAGAGCATTTTTCATTTCAGATACTGTCTTTTCCACCTCTAGAATTTGAGAGTCCTTCTTATATTTTTAAACTTCCCTCATTATGTTTCTCCTTTCCTCTACCATCTCAAACATGGAGAGTATTTTAATAATAGTTATTCTAAATGTCCTCATCTGTTGAGTCTACCACCTGTGACATTTCTGGGTCTATCTCTACTGATTGGCATTTTTTTAAGATTTTATTTTATTTTATTTTATTTTATTAAGATTTTATTTATTTGCAAGAGAGAGAATGAGAGACAGAGAGCATGAGAGGGAGGAGGGTCAGAGGGAGAAGCAGACTCCCTGCTGAGCAGGGAGCCTGATGCGGGACTCGATCCTGGGACTCCGGGATCATGACCTGAGCCGAAGGCAGTTGCTTAACCAACTGAGCCACCCAGATGCCCTAATATTTTATTTTTAAGTAATCCCTACACCCAAAGTGGGGCTCGGACTCGCAGCCCCGAGATCAAGAGTTGCAAGCTCTACCAACTGAGCCCACCCGGCTCCCCAGAACTTTCCTGATTGCATTTTCTCCTGGTTACGGGTCATATTTTTCTCCTTCTTTGCTTACCTGGTAATTTTTATTGGATGCTGGACATTTTTTAAATAATTTTTTTATTTTGGAATAACTTCAGACTTCCGGAAAAGTTGCAAAGACAATACAGAGAGCTTGCATATGTCTCCTATTCGACATCTCACATTGTTAACATCTTACGTTACCATGGTACATTAGTCAAAACTAAGCAACTGACATTAGCACATTACAAAGAACTAAACTCCAGACGGTATTTGGGATTCACCAATTTTCCCATCAATGTGCTCTTTCCATTCCAGGATCTAACCCTGAATATCACATTGCATTGAATTTGTCACGTCTCCCCAAAGTCCTCTGGTTTGTATCAATTTCTTAGTCTCTTCTTATTTTTCATGACCTTGACTGTCTTGAGGAGTACTGGCCCAGGTATCTTATAGAGTGTCCCCTGAGCTGGGTTTGTCTGTTGTTTTTCTCATGATTAGATTGGAGTTATGGATTTTTGGAAAGAGTATCATCAAGGCGAAGCGCCTTCTTAGGACATCACAGTAGGGGTAGCTGATATTGACATGACATCACCAGTGTTGTTAACCTTCATCCCTTGGTTAAGGTGGTGTTTGTCAGGTTTCTCCACTGTAAGGTTACTATTTTTTCCTTTCCCTACTCTCTTCTTTGAAAACAAGTCACTAGGTCTAGACAACACTAAAGGGGAATTAAGCCTTACCTCCTATAGGAGGAGCATCAACATACATTTTTGGGAGTTCTTCTGTAAGAAAGATTGACCTGTTCTCCCCCACCCCCTTTTTTTTAGTCAATCTTATATTTATATCAGTATGGACTTATGTATGTATTTATTTATTTATTTATTTTTTATTTTTTTAAAGATTTTATTTATTTATTTGAGACAGAGAGAATGAGAGACAGAGAGCATGAGAAGGAGGAGGGTCAGAGGGAGAAGCAGACTCCCTGCTGAGCAGGGAGCCTGATGCGGGACTCGATCCTGGGACTCCAGGATCGTGACCCGAGCCGAAGGCAGTCGCTTAACCAACTGAGCCACTCAGGCGCCCCTGTATTTATTTTATACATTGGATTATAATC
This sequence comes from Mirounga leonina, assembly GCF_011800145.1. Lineage (NCBI taxonomy): Eukaryota > Metazoa > Chordata > Mammalia > Carnivora > Phocidae > Mirounga > Mirounga leonina. The sequence continues at coordinate 86,228,557 of NW_023270447.1, read as the reverse complement.
CATTACCACACTATTTGTTTTATTGTCCAAATTGTTCCTGCTTTGGTTAGCGGGAGCTCTTTCAGGTTAGTTCTTGTGTCCCTTTGATATGCCCCATTTGGTTTTGGAGCACTTCCTTACTTTTCAGTGATATGAGAGGGTCTGGCTCATCTTGAATTTTCCCTACTCTGGTCCTAAAAATCTTTCATTTCTCCTTTTATTGGGGGATAGTATGAACAACCAAGATCTGGCTGGGGATGCCTGGTGCCACTGGCATATCAATGCTTCTGGGCCCTCCCATCAGACACAACCCATGTATATGCACATATCGGTAATTAGTTCTGCGTCTATCCATCTGTATCTACACTACACTAAACATTAATTCGTACTGATGTCTTTAACTAATCTAATCCACAGATTTCAGTCTAACTCTCCTTAATCTGTAACTCCCTCTCCAACCATGAGGAACCTGGCTCCCACCATCCACCATCCACATACTTATTTCTTCCACCAACATTTTAAATTCTACATGGTTGAAGACTGGATTTGGTTATATTCCTTTAAATATTATTGGCTGTGTTCCAAGATGAGTTAGGCTACGTGGAATTGGTTTGACACCATTAAGGAAGGCTTGCTTTCAAGCTTTGTTAACGTCAATTCAGCGAAGCTTTAGTCTGGGGCTCAGTTGGCCCCACTACTAAAGCAATGCCCTTCCAAGGACTCTACCCGATGCCCCATGTAGCAGGAAGTCTTTCCACTCTGGGGGGGTGCAAGAGACGACCTCTCCTCACATCTCTGCATGCACATTCTGCATTGGCTTCCTCTTCAGCATTTGGCTCACAAATTCAGCCTCTTGGCCTCCCTGAATCCAAATTGCCTGTCTTCAACTCAGTGAGACCACCAGGTTCCACTTGGCTTCCTCTATTCCTTCCCTGTACCCATACCTTCCCTGGCCCGGTACTTTTCTCTAGGCGGTAAGCTGGGGGTGATCGTCGGGCTCCCTTCATGTTTTCCTTCTCTTAAGGATCACTGTCCTGTGCCATCTGTTGTCCAATGTCTGAAAACCATTGTTTTATAGATTTTGTCCAGTTTTCTAACACTTCAGGTGAGAGGGTAAATCTCAGTCCTGATACTCCATCTGTCCAGAGCGTAAGTCCAATCACTGTTCTAGATGCCGGGGACACAGTAGCAAGTAAATAGACAAAAAGTCCCTGCCCTGTGAAAGTCGCATTCTAAGGCAGGGATCAGCAGGCTTCTGTGAAAGGCCAGATAGTAAATATTTAGGCTTTGTGGGCCAAGAGGTGAAATCGAGTTGTAACCATGTCACTGTGATTTGTAGCTTGCTGGGCAGCGAGCAGAGAATGCCACATTCGGTCTCAGCCACCACTGCTCAGCTCTGCCATTACAGTATGAAAGCAGCCAGAGACAGTACGTGAATGAATGAGCATGGCCGTGTTCCAATAAAACTTTATTTATGGGTATTGAAATTCGGATTTTATATCATTTTTGCATGTCACAAAATACTATTCTTTTTATTTTTTCTTTAGCCATTTAAGAATGTAAAAACCATTCTTAGCTCACCAGCTGTACATAAACAGGCAGCGAGCCAGATCTGAAGGACGATGGTTTGCCAGCCCCTGATCTGGTGGGAGAGATGGAAAGTAATCAAGACAAATATGTTAAGTATACAGCATTTTAGATAATCGGAGCCAAGGAAAAGCAAAACCCAACAAAGCAAAAGGGGGTGGAGGGAAATCTTGGGCAAGATGTCCAAGCTTCACTGAGAAGGTGATTGTGTGTCAAAACCTTGAGAAAGTGTGAGAATGAGCTACCTGGTATTTATAGTAAGTAAGCGAGAGGTCCATTTGCCATTGGTCTAACACCTGCCACTGATCAGACTGAGCTCCTTGAGAGCGGAGACTGCCTGTGTCCCTGTCTGGCTCAGAGCAGGTGCTTAGTTAATTCGTGTGTGTGTGTGTGTATGTGTGTGTGTGTGACTTCACTGACCAAATGAATCCGTAGGCATCAGGCAGGTTCAAATTCCAGTTCAGCCACCTTCCCACTGTGAAACCTGAGGCAAGCTGCTTTACCTCTCTGAGACTCGTTTCCCCATCGATCAAACGGAGGGCATCCCACCAGATGGTTGTGGGATTTATATGAGATGGCATATGGAATGTGCCTGGCTTGTCCTGATGCTCAGTAACAGGCTGCCATTTTATCAGAAAGAGACCGAAGGTCTGCCCTGGAGCAGCCTCTGGGATGTGTTTGTGAAGCCAGAGTCCTGGGCTCCCTGCTCCCTGCCCATCACCTGTCCCAAGAGGTCTTGGAAGATCCACAGCTGGGCTCAAAGCACAGGGATTGCCCCCACCCAGTTCATTGTAGGGAAGTGGACAGAGAAAGGGACAGTGGGCCAGGAGTCCAGAGCCCCGAGGTCTAGTCCTGACTGCATCGCTGCCTCCTTTGAAACTTTGGGAGGGTCTATACCTTTTGACTGGACAGTGATCCCTAAGAGAATTATTGCCGGAGAATGAATGAATGAATGAATGAATGAATGAATAAATAAATAAATAAATAAAAATAAATCATAAACTAGTAAGCCCTGGAGCCAGGATTCAAAATGAAGCCTCAGGCTTAACCAGCATGCTGATCTGCTTCTCCCGATGCCCAGCCAGCTCTGGCCCAGGCAGCTCCCCTGGAAGGGGATGGGAGCCGGGAGACTCACGGTCCAGTGTTGCCACTGTCACTTCCTGGCCACGTGACCTCAGAGGGTCCGATTTGAGGGTGGTTGCTGCCTGCAAGCTGGGCCCTTCCTCTGCTCGTGTCACCTCCCCAAGAGTCTCCTGGTCACTGTCCCTGCCCCTTGTCCCGTTGCCCTCAGAGGGCTTATCACCACCCGGTTTCCCTTTCCTCAGTGCCTCCTGCCTTCCCACCAGACCGTGACCGCCATGAAGGTAGGGCTCGTGTTGGCCCGTGTGTCACCCTGCTCGTGCAGCTGGGACAGAGTCGGGCAGGTGATAAGCGTTCAGAACATGCTCGTGAAATGGATGAAGCCAAAGCAGCTCAGGAATTTTTCAGTCCCACGCCCTGCAATCTCCCGTTACACAGATTTGGGGGCGCTAAGGGCCGCGTGGGGGGTGGGGCTTGCCTAAGGTTGCTGGGACTTTGAAGCCCAGCAGGGCTTGTTCCCCCACTGTGCACTGCTCCTCTCTTGGGCCTCAGTTTCCACATCAGGACAATGGGTTGCGGTGGGCTGTCAGTGAGTGCTGGGGCCCAGCAACCGGCTCTAGCGAGCCGAGGCTGGGAGGTGGCTGGGATGACCCGTTCAGAGCCAACCAAGCAGGACACCTGCCAAGGGGAGGATGCCTGAGCCTCAGAAGACCCAATGCGCCAGGATGAAGCACTCAACACCGTGCCTGGCACAGAGTAGAGCTGCAAGGAATGGAGCCATTACTATTACTATTATTAATATTATTGTCCTGCCTACACTCAGGGATGTTCTAAGGCTCAAATGTGACAACATGCAGAAAGCGCTTTGTTCTTTGTGATTCTGCAGCATGGTGCAAAAGGGGAGGGGGCCCTACTTCATTGTTAGGACCAATAATGATATCACCGACTTGTATTTTCATGGACTTCCCCCCCCAGAAGGTATAAACAGGATGGTATAAATCTGCTCTCACTGACAGATCCTGAGAGGTATCTAGGAGGTGATCAACCTGATCATCCAGGACCTGGAGAGGTGAGGCTACTTGTCCTAGGGTTCCTGGCCAGTGGCCTGGCTGTACCCACCCCAGCCACCCACAGAGCCCGGGGAGTTCTCCCTCCCCTGCTGCCTGGGTCTGCTGGCCAAAATCCAGCCCACACCCCCCCACCACTTCCCTGAGCTCGGCTGACTCTTCCAAGGCAGGCCCCCGGGGAGGCCCCAGTCCCTGGTGGGGGGGGAAGGGACAAGTCAAGGGCAGACAAGGCTGGTTTGGTTCTGATGCTGTTAAATTCACGGTGCCCAGTCAGCCATTAGCCAGCCCCTCGGGACAGACAGAGCATTAAAGGGGGCTCAGCCCACAGGAGCTGCACGGCTGTTACATCCCAACCCCAAATCCTCCCTTTGCTGGCCCTAGATTGGCAGCTGAGCCAGGCCTGCCCACATTCTGTCCTCTCTCCTGAGGCCTGGAGGCCTGTGCCCTCCCGAGAGTTGAGTAGCAGAGCCAAAATCAGGGGGAGGGGGCAGCAGAGGGGCTTTGAATTAGCTTGTGACCAAGGTCAATAAATATGGCATTTCCTGAGCACTCTCTGAGCCAGGCCCCTGCCGGCTCCTGGGGCTAGAGGTGAAGGCAGGGGGCTGCCCACAGCAAGCTCACACTCAGTCTAATTGTGGAGTTAGACAGATCACCAGGCTACTGTACCACGGCCTGGCCATCCCAGAGGAGGTGGTGGAACCCCCCTGAGGCTGCAGGGAAGCTCCTGAGGGAGGCCACCCGCTGTGCTAGCCAGAGGGAAGCAGAGTTATTAAAGGGGAGAAGGGGAGAGAGTAAATCCCAGGCAAAGTAGTTTCCGTCTCCGTAAAATGAGTAACAGCGCCCATCTCCAAGTGCCTTGTGAGTTTATAAGAGAGGAGGGAGGGGAAAGTTCTTTTGTAAACAGTGAATCGCAGGACACATGGGAGGAAGTAATAGTTAGGCACTTAATATAGACAGGGGTCCCAGGTCCCCTGGTTCCTCTGTCAGACCCCCCAGGCCCTGTGTCCCTGAGCTACTCCCGGGGCTCCCACGACCATGGCTCTGTGTGGAGTCCAGGCCCTGCAGGTCCTCTAGTCACGAGGCCCACCCTGGGCCCACGCCAGGCCCTAGGCAAACAACTCCCACCCAAGCTCCCTGTCAACAGGCCTGGATCTGCGCCCTGTGCCCAAAAGCCCTAACTTTGTCTAGCACTCAATCCTCCTGATTTGAGGCCTTTTGCTTCTTGCCCTGTTTCCATCCTTACCTTGATCGTCATACTTGACATGTAGAACCGAATTGTGACCTTGGTGGCCTCTTATAGGCATGATTAAGATCTACCACCTTCCTGCCTAGGGCTACACCGAGGCAAATAATCCTTTTGGTTTGATTCAGCTATCACCATGACAACCATCAAAGGATCACCATCTTTGCTCACTCTGATCACCACCACCACAAACACCACCATGATCACCACCAACCTCACCATGATCACTGTCATCACCGTCACAATCACCATGGGTCTATCCTTGTCAACATCTGCATCCCCACGTGCCACTAGCATCCTCATCTCGTCATTACCCGCCCCTTCTCCCTCATCATCTCTCTTGGTCATCATCATCGTCTTCATCATCCTGCCTCCATCTGTCACCTTATGTTACCTACAAAGGGAACTTTTAAAAGCCCCTTCCCCCCCCCCCCCCCCCGGGGACCAATTATCATAGGCCTGGTCCCTGTTTTCCGGTGTTTCTAAATCTAAGCCCTGCACTGCTCTGAGAGACGGGCATGCTGATGATGGGTTGTAAGAGTCCTTCCTTCCCAGCCACTCCTGCTGAGCTCAGCCAGACCAAACTCTTACAGGTCTCCCCAGGGCTGTGTTCCTGTTTCTGTGCCCCTGCCCTGTCTGTTTCCTTTGCTTGCAATGTTTGTCCCCTTGACACCTCCATGAACCAGCCCCTGATAACTTAAGAACCAGCCCCTCCAGGAAGCATTTTGCCCCAAGACCAGATGGAGAGCCCCTTTTCTGCTCCCAGGACCCATTCTACCCACGACGATCAGGAGTCTTGGCACCCATGGCTCACTTGTCTTACTGCTCTGCTGTCTGCCCTGCTAGATGGCGAGCTCCTTGGGGGCAGGGCTGAGTCTCCTTCAGCTTTATAGCCCTGGCACAGAGCCTGGCTCAGAGTAGGAGTTCCAGACGTATTTGTTGAATAAATGAACACTTGTGAAGTAAATGTATGAAATGCCCACCCATCTGGGCCCGGCCTCTGAATCATGAATCAGAGAGCTTTTGGCAGGGAAGAAGAGGGGACCATGTTCTCTATTTCTCAGGGTGGAGCCAAGGAGAGGAACAAATGAGGAGCAGAGCCTGGAGGGGAGTGCGGGGGTGAAGTTTGGTAAAACTTCCCTGGAGTGGAGAGGCCTGACTCAGACACACTCCATCAGCTGAGGAACCCTCTTTGGCCACAGCCTCCAGGCTGGGGTGTTTGGAGAAATGGGGTCAGGGGTTCAACTGCCCACCGGCCTGGCCCTCTCCCCTGGGACCCTCCACCGGGGGAGGTGCGGGAAGAGGCAGGCCAGTACCCCTTGCAGCGACGCGCACCATGGCCTCCACTCGACCCCTTTAAGACAGCCTGGGCGGCTTCCCTTTGCTTGTTGAAACTGTTCAGTTTTCGGACAGGACAGAGGAGGGGGGCGGGGGAGAGGTCACACCTGTTGTGGAACTTGAGAGAAGGCTTATTTATAAATGTTCAGGGCTCGGGATTCTTGTGGAGCTGATGTCCGGAGGGGAAGGTCACCAAAATGCTTGTTTATAAAAGCAACAGCAACTGGGAACACCATAAACGGGCTAAACGATGAAATTAACAAGCTACCCGAGGCGGGGCACGGGGTGGGGCGTGGTGGCGGGGGGACACGGCGGGGCCTCTGCTGGCCCGGGTGCCGCCGCTGGGCAGAGCCCCAGGCCTGCCTCCAGCCCAGGTCCCTCCCGGCCTCAGCCACCCTGCCCGTCCCCCAAGGCCCAGCCCGGCTCCACGGACACCCCCACCCCACGCGTGCCCTTGCTCCGTCCCCACCCAGGGACACACAGCTCATGAAGCTGCTCCCCCAGGGCACAGTCCTTGCTATGCCACCCTAAAGCGGGCACTTCTGGGCCCCTACTCTCTCAGAGCTTCCCAGATGCGTCACATTGGTGCCAAATTAGGAAGTTTTTGGTTTTGGTGGAGTTTGTTGGGTTTTTTGGTTTTGTTGTTGTTGTTTGTTGTTGTTGTTGTTTTTACTCTCAGGCCAGACACAGGCCTCAGGCCCATCCCCGCCTTGCCCAGGGAGGGCCCCCTGGAAGTGGCAGAGGGCAGGCATTTCCCCCACATGCACCCCCTCCCAGGACTGTCTATCCAATTCCCAGTTTCAGGAAAGCTGTGTTTTCCTTGGGTGACTGATGGCTGAACAGGTGGCTTCTGGGTTAGAGAGTGTCAAGTGAACAGAGGCCAGAGAAGTGGCCCTTTTACAGTTCACTTTCACTGCCTGCCTGGTCCTTGGCTGCTGACGGCTCCTGGTGAGGGCGTGCGTCTGGCGGCCCACCCATCCCGGCCCCGCAGCCCTCTGGCCGGGGCCATCTGCACACAGAGTCCTCACCGAGGGGGCACGGGGACAGCTGTGGGAGAAACTGAGCCCTGCCCCCCCCTCCCTGCGCACCATCACACACTCCCATGCATGCACACCCCACACATGTGATCACGGTAACATGAGGAGGACATGCATTCTCTTGGATGCAAAACACCTGCCCTCCCCTCAATTTTCCATCAAATTTGAAGTATTGGCCAAACTGCTCTGTGCCTAGCAGCAGCCCCGACCCTCGCTGTGTCTCTCCATCTGCCTTGCACACGCACTCATGCTCCCCACTGGCCTCACACTCTGGCTTCTTTGCTTCAGTCTCCCTCATCGTGGGTCTGTGTCTGAGGAGTCATCGTGATCGTTCCCTCCTTCTCTCGGAGTCCCTCTGGCTCTGCTTCCGTGTCCCTGGTTCTTCTCTCCCCCCCCCCCCCCCCCCCCGCATCTTTTCCTAGATAAATCCGTCTCTTTTCGTCTTTCTCCGTGTCTGTGTCTGGCTGTCTTCCCCCGCTCCCTCCCTCTTGTCTGTCGCAGAACCCGCAGTCCCCCCAGCACAGGGCCCCCCGTAAGCTGGAAGGCCCGTCCTCCAGCTCAACCCTGTCAGATCTATTTTCTCCCGCAGCCTCACAATGCGGAATTTTTGAGAGGAGTTGCACTTCAGCCTGGCCCTCGCTGAGGGCCCCGTGGGGTAGAGCGGGCAGCTCTCGAGCATCACAAGTGTCCTCGGGCCCATGTGCCTCGCCCGCCCATGGCCCAGGCAGGCCTGGGCCAGACACCTCGTAGCTTGGGCTGTGAGTGGGCTGCCGGCCTCTGGCCTCTCCTCGCTGCCAGAGTTGGGGAGGCCCTGAGATGTGGGTGACTTGGCACCAGTGGACCATGGCAGAGGTATTGGGGCCATGGGAGGGGACACTACCAAAGTTTCTTCCTCATCCTCCTTGGCCACTATCATGAGCTCCCCAAAAGTCCCCAGCACCCTGCAAAACCTACTTGAAACACTGGGCTTCGGCTCTCTGTTCAAGGGCTGCAGCCTCCCTGGGGAAGGGGGATTCAGACCACTGTTTAGACCCTGAGGAGGGACAGCTGAACTGTGCTGGGGAATCTTCAGCCCCAGGGGCTGGAGGAGAAGCCTGCCGGGAGGTGAGGGGGCCTAGACACCTCACGTGGCCTCGGGCAGGCAGAGAGGGAAGAGCCTGGGAGGGGACACAGGGGGCACCCAGCTTGGAAAGGCCCCTCCACCCCACCCCATGCCCTCCATCAGCACCTCACACCAGCTCCTGAATCCACAGGGAGGCAGAAAAGGTCCATTCCAGTGACCGAATGGGGACAGGACCATGGGGCAGAGCAGGGTTTGCTCCTGAGGCCCAAGACAGAAGTAAGGTGGGTCCAGGAGTCCGCCCGCCACTACCCTTGAATCCCCCCTCCATGTACCCTTTGCCTCCCGCTTTTCTGCATGGACCTCCTTCAATTACTCCTTCATTCAGCAAATATTCATTGAGCACCTGCTATGGTGCCAGGCAGTATTCCAGGTACACTGCCTGATAAACCCACAGTCTAGAGAGAAAGACTGACAATAAGCAAGAAAATAGGTATTTAGTTACAAGCTGGGATAAGCTCAGTGAAGGAGCAGAGAGCATGCTCCCATGGAGACTAATGGGAGAGGAGGTGGCAGAAGGCTTCCCTGAGGAGGTGCCATGTGGGCCCCAAGACTCTCCTTCTCTCCTGGGAGCACTTCTCCTCCAGGTAAGAAGCCAGGAGGCCCACACTCCACCTCACCACAGACTGTGGGCAGAGCCATATCAGATGAATAGTTATAAACTTCAGCAATGAGTTCACCTGTTGAAGACCTACATGAACCAAGCACCCTACAATTTACCTTAATGTATGGTCTCTCTTCACGTATGGACCAACTTAGAGGTACGTACTAGTAAAAGAAGACTTTTCAAAGATGAGAAAACTGAGGCTCAGCGAGGTTGAGTGGCTTGTTTAACGTCACCCAGCTTGTGGGAGGCAGAAGCAGGATTTGCATGATCCCTGCCTCCCCCACGTCCATCCTCCCAGATTCTCCTTCTCCCCAAGGGGCTGTCTCCTCCCAGGAAAGGGGATCGGCTTGTGCCCTGGTGAAGCAAGAGGAGTTGGAGGAAGAAGTTTCTGACCCCCTTTCCAGGGCTTCTGTCCCAAGTCATACCCTCTAGACTGGGATCCTAGTCCCTCTCAGCTTCTCCTCTACTGTAGGCTGTGGACCCCACAGTCCCCAGATGCGCCCAGCTGGCTCAGGGCTGCAGCCTCCCCAACCCCAGCTCAGGCTCCCCCAGCCTGCAGGCTCTCTGAGCACAGAGAAGCCCCCCCCGAAGCACGGATTGTAGATTGGAAAAGCGCCGCCCGCCGTCCCAGTTCATTGTCTTCTCCAGACAACCATTAGCATACGTGCAATGCAATTACCCTTCAGCTCTCCTGGCCTGGGCTGACATGGAGGTCCCATCCCCAGTGATTTGGGGGAAAGGGGGGTTATTACAACTCACAAAACCTTAAATTAAGAATGAATAAGGGAAGCGTCGCATGCCACTTCTGAAAGGCTGCCAGCCCGGGCTGAGGTGGGTGACGGGTGTATTATATTCCTCGTCGATGGAGGAGCTGATGGATGGGTGGATGGTGGTGAACACGGGAGTTCAGCTGGTACCTGCCCATGGCGTGGGCCCTGCGCATGCCCAGTCTCGTCTGCTGAGTGTGGACAGCCAGACCCCAGAGAACCCCTTATGGAGGTAGGATTTGCAAAATGCAGAAGTGGGGTTTGATTTAGACTGGATTGGGGGAGGGGGTATGTGGGATCAGAGGGCTTCCCGAAAGGTGAAGTAGAACCTGAGGGTTGAAAAGAAGGGAGGCAGGTGAAGTGGGAGGAGCAGGGACCCAGGCAGAGGGACCAGCTTGTGCCCAAGTTCTGTGACGGAGGGACCATGGCACATGGCAGGTCAACAGCTGGAAAGGCCGGAAATGGAGCTGGACAGGAGTGGGTGACCCTGGGGAAGTTGGCAGGGTCCACTCCCTGAGGAGCCGTCTAGGCTGGTATACAGATTTGGGATCAACCCCAAGAGTACGACTTAGCCGCGACGAGTTTTAACACGGTCTCTCTGGCCACCGTGCAGAGAACAGACTAGAGTTGGCAGGGGACTTCGGGGACACTCTGGGAGGCCCTGCAGCATTCTAGGAGAGGGATGGTGGCGATGGAGACACTGTTGCAGGATGGCTGGTCCTGGCAAGGTGGGGGTGCTGCAGGGACGCACGCCGGATTTGGGAGGCGCAGCTGGGGGATCCCAGATGGGCAAGCCAGTGGGGGCCAGCTTGGGGGTGGGGAGACAGAACAAGTTCATGTTTGGATGTGAAAGTCACAACCTTCCTGAGCTTCAATTTCCTCAATCTGTAAAGCATGACAGGAGGCCTGGCTCCCCCGTGGGAAGGTCAGCACTAAGCTAACAGGTGTGGGAGTTCTAGGGGTGGGGTAGGGGGCCCTGAGCAATCCAGAAAGCACCATGAAGGTGTAAGTGCAGAGACCCCACTTGTCCAATGGGGCTAATGGCGGGGATTGGGGGTGGGCAGGGGATGGGTAGGAACCCCCCCCCTCCACGCACACAGCGCTGCAGAACAGGAGGTTACTAAGTTCAGCTGCTTCCCAACTCTGTGTCCACAGGCTTAGCCTTTGCCCACCGTGAGCCTTAGCTTCCTGGAGAGGAGCCCCCTAGCTGTGGTGCCCTTGGAAAAGGAAAAGGCCCACGGCCTACCCCCAGCCCAGGGTTGGGGGAGGGGAGGCCTGGGGATGGTTAGATCCGGCCTGCCCATCCCTGCTTGATTGAGCAGGAAGCCTCCACTCACCAGCCAAGGAGCCTGCAGTCAAGCTATCTCCTTCTTCACCAGAGCCTGGAGTTAAAAGTGGGGGTCCAGAGGCCCTCTCCCCTCTCCTGTACCTCAGGCTGGGCCCTCTGCCTCCCACAGCTGCAGGGCCCTGTGCCTGGGGGTTCCTCCCTCCTTGCACACACCTGCTGGCTTGCAACTTGGCCTGGAGCTGGGAGAAGCAGTGACTTCAAGGTCAGTGGAGATGAGCTCACGGGCAGGAGAAAGATGGGGCTGAGATACCCCCACCGCCCTCCACAGGCAGGGGGCAGAGAGGGCTCCCTCCAAAGCCCTGTGCCCCTTGGCTGCAGGGGAGTGGGGGGAGGAAGGAGAGAGCAGCCCCCTTCCCCCAGCCGGGAGCCCTGGGCTGCTGCTCGTATATCTGTCCCTGGATAATGTATATCCAGCTTATGGAAAATATTCATAATGCTCCTTACACCAAACTGGCCCCCTTCCATAGTGCGTGATCTAAAATTAAATCCATTTCAAATATACAGTAGATCGAGTCAAGCTAATATAAATGAAACATGATTAATAGGCAGAACGCTGTCCTCCTGCACAGGGACAAGGAAGCAGGGCCGGGGCCCCTCTCCCTCTCCCTCCTCATAACTCCTAAACCCCCCAAGGCCTCTGAGCCCCTGTCCTCATCCCACACTCTCCCCCAACCTGAAATGTGAACCAACCCCGGGATTCACCCAAACGGTGCCAGGCGCTTAGAGCAGAGCTGTTAAGAGAGTGGGCTTTGGTGTCAGCACAGAGCTGAGACTGGAAGCACGTGACTCTGCGTCTCTGAGCTCAGTTTTCTCATCTATACAATGGGATAGTAACAAGCCCTGCCTTGTGGAGCTGTGGTCGTCTTAAGCGAGATGAGAATGCAGGTAAAGCACAAGAGAGCTGGAACCCCCATAAAGATATCAAGCATGGTCATGTCTGTCGCCTCCCCCCACCCCCGCCAAGGTCTGCTCCTTCAGCCCCCAACAGGCGTCAGGATCTGTGCCCCTCACTGGCCCCCTGACCAGCCAGCAGAACCAGGGCCAGCCAGAATTCCTGCCATTGCAGGGATACGCTGGATGGGTTATTTTTAGTTCATTGGCAAGTGACTGTTACTGACCAAATGTTCCCACCACTGGGGACAGACTCTGTGAAGAGGGCACTTGTGTGCTGAGTGCAGGGCGGGGAGGGGCGTTTGTGGCCTGTCCCCAGGGGCTCCACCAGTGTCCCTTTTGCACACACGTTTGGACACAGGTCCCGTGGCCCCCGAGAGAGTGGGGAAGCCGAAGGGGCTGGCTGGGTCAGGGAAGCACGCATGCCTGGCCTCTCTGTCCCCCCCCAGCTGGGCACGTGGTCGCCTTCCACTAAGGGCGCGCCTCTGTGTGGAAACGAGAAACAATATCCTTGGAGAGCAGTGTACCTCTCAGCCCTTGGCCAGCACTTCATGTTCCTCCCTTCAGGAAAGACCTAGGCTTGCACCCGCTGAGCGTGTGCACATACGTGTGCGTGTGTCTGGTCACTGCCCTCCCGGGAACATCCTGCTCCAGGGATGGGGGGGGCCCTTCCTACCTGCCTGCCCTCGCCTGCGCTCCGTGATTTGGGTCTTGGGCCCCACACCATAATCCCCATGGTGGGTGGTCTTCTGAACTTCCTTGTGTACTTGCCCCAGTGGGGGAACCGTGCCTTTACCGCAAGCCCAGGAGAGTCCTCCATCCATGCATCCGTGCACTCACCCCTTGGCTGTTCTTTTCTCCTCCCCGGAGGGTGGGAAGGGGGCGAGCCCCACGGAGGGGGCTGCCGTTGGCTTTTTCCTTGTCATTGGCCATTTGCTGCCTGCTTCACCAGGCGTGTTTTGAGCGTGTTTGCATAAAGTGGATGCAGGCTGCAATTCCGTGATGAATTCTATGAATACTAATCCGCTACTACCCTTGACCTTGGGGTCACTGAAAGATCAAAACCAAACCATTTAATATTTTCCTTTTGCAGATCAATAGAAGCATAAATTCCCCTTCAATGACAAGTATAATTTCAAACAGATCTATAGGAGGCATGCATGCATTTCCAGCCGGAGAGACGCTCGCTGCCTGCTTTGCCTTTTGGGGAGCAGACGAGGAGTTTCTTGCCTTTTCTACCATTGAATTTCTTTTTGCCTTTTTTATGGCTCTGAAATGCTATTTTCAGCAGCTGCTGTCATATAAATATCTCTTGTTTTTCTTCTCCTCTTTCCCTCCTGGTGTAAAGGGCAGGGGACCTATTGAAAATTCTGCTTTATCTCTTTCAGTCGGGTTCAAGTACAGGTCGAATAATCGATCCCTCCTCCTTTTCTTTTTTAAGTTTCCTGTCGTTCTTTTGGCCGGATCAGCAGTGGCAGGAGAGACATCAGGAGAGGGCAGCTCTCTTTATGCAGATCCGAGCCCGTTTGTGAGCGCCTGCACGTGCACGCGGGCGGTCTGCCATGGGGGGGGGGGGGTGTGAGCGCGTGCGTGCACGCGTGTGTACCTCTGTGCACACGACAGGAAATGCTCGTGCTGGTGCAAACTCTCACTCAGAACTTGAGGAGGGAGGAAATGGGAAGTGAAGGGCACAAGGGGGCATTGTTAACCCTGCCGCTTCCAGGCCGAGCTGGGGTGGGGCCGGGGGTGTCTCCCAGCTGCCGGGGCTGGCTACGCCGTGGCTCCGTGGCTCCGTGGCTCCGTGGCTCCCGGGTCCCCCTCTCCCAAGCACCTGCCTGTCTATGAACGCAACTCTGAGAAGGGAAAAGAAGATGCAAAAGGAAGGGGGTGGGGGGCACTGGCAAAACAAAACCAAACAAAACAGGAGGCAGAGGGGAAAACGCAAAAGAAAAGAGAGAGAATTAAGCCATTAATCTGCCCGGATTTTCCACTTCACAGAGTAATCAGTCTGGAAGTGACTGAAATAAAGTGAAATGCACACTTGCTACCACGTCCTCCCTCTAGTTCACATTGCTTATTGGCAGAAAAGCGGGGAGCCAGGCCCGAGGCCTCCCTGCCCCCCACAAAGGCTCCCCGGGTGTGTGCTGCAGGGGGTGGACAAGGACCCCAGCCCCCAGCGGCAGCCGCCCCATGCCTCGATACCCCGACACCCGGGCGACGGCTGCCCTGAGCTAGAGGTGCAAAGCCAAGATGATTTAATTTATAGAAAGGACAAGGATGTCGTGTAGCAGATTTAATCATCGGAGAGTTTAAAAAAAAATAAGGACCAGGCTAATGTCGTAATTTACATTTCAGGATAATAAAGAGAGAAAGACAGAAAAGGAAGGGGGCCCATAGCCTTCAAGAGGGAGCTAGGAGGGAGGCCGACCAGGGGGCTGAGGGAGCCCAATAGATTTGCCTGAAATACCAATAAATTTAAAAACAAACCCAGAAAGCTAAAGACAGCCCCTGGAAAGTGCTGGGAAAATGGACCATCGATTTCAGACTTGATCTGCATTTTGTATTTTAATAATGCTCTCTCTGTCTTTCCCTTTCCCTCTCTCCCTCTCTCCCTCTCTCTCTCTCTTTTGCAAAATATAAAAGCTGATCTGATAAATATTAATTTGAACCATCATAATGTATTTGAAAATTCCAGCTAAAATGTCACCACATGGAACATTAATGTAATATTTCAAGGCCCTGAGAGCAATACTCATATTGATTGCATTTATTTCACTCTGGGGAGGAGAGATAATTCTTCAATGTGGGACACATCTGGGAGCCAAGGAGGCAGGGGCTGAGGGGAGAAATGCGAAATTATATATGGTCATAAAAAATACAAAACAGAAAATCCTCCCCAAAACTCTCCCCTCTCCCACGGCACCCCACACCCAAACTTGGCTTTTTAATTTCCCAGTGCTGGGGTAGAGGGAGGCAGAAGCTCGTGTGCCTTTGGGCAAAAGGCACAAGCTGGAGTGTGCGTGTACCTGGGGGGGGGGGGGCTGTGGTTGCAGGATTAGGCAGCCTCTCCCTGGGCCCCTCTGCGCCGGGCCCTGCCTCCCCTCGGCTGTCTCCTGGGAAGGCGTCGGGGCCCAGCTGGGGATGGACAGACAGACAGACAGACTGGCCCAGCTGGGGCCCCCTGAGCTGCGGGGTGAAAGTTTGTGAATGCGGGAGAGCCGTGGGGTCCTGGGAGGGGGAGGGGAGGGAGAGGAGGGGAGGGGAGGGGAGGGGAGACCCAAGAGCAAGGATAGAAGAGAGGAAAGACAGCAGGACAGAGAGAGGGGAAAGGAGAGGAGAGACAGGGACAGGCACGCGTGAGAAAGGAGGGAGAGAGGACACAGGGAATGAGGGAGAAAAAGAGGAAGAGGCAGGGGGGAGGAGAGAGGGCGGGGGGGGGTGTGTGGTGGGCTCGGGCGTCTGCAGTCCGGCTCCTCTCACTGTCATTAAGGATATTGATGTGCTCAGGCGTCAACGAGTCTTTGCACAAGTGAAAGGAAATCCGATGCTGGTGATGACCCGGAGCCCACGCCCTCCATGCCCCCTGCCCGGGGGCCCAAAGCCAGCCGGGGACCTGGGAGGCCCCCAGGAGGTGGGGGCAGGGATGGTGAGACCCTCCTGGAGGGCTCCATGCCGAGGCTCCCCAGCGCAGGGTCAGTGCAGGGGTGAGGAGGGGGCACCTTTCAACACCGATGCCTCTGCTCTAGGCCTGGCTGCCTGGCCTCCTGCCTGGGCTTCAGCAAGTGCCCGCAGCCCAGAGGAAGGCTGGGAGGGGGTGCCCTCCTGACTGAGCCCTGGGCCCCCTCAGGGCCTCACCCTACTCCCTGTTCCTCGGGATGGTGGGGGGTTGACCTCTCTATAGCACCCCTAGAAAGCCAGAGGTGGGGCAAGGAGAGACAGACTCCAGAGGCCCAGGGACTGGCCAAGGTCTGGCTCATGCAGGCCATTCTTCAGGCCTCTACACAAATGTCACCTTCTCACAGAAGCCCCCCACCCCCCTCCCCCACCTACACAGCCCCCCAACACACACTTGCTATCAAGTCTACGTGTTTTGTTTTATTCAAAGCACTTGTCACTATCTGGAATTATCTTAATTATGCGTTTACATGCTTTTTATCTGTCTCCCCCCCCGCCCCCCACTTGGAGATTAAGTTTTGTCAGGATAGGGACCTTGCCTACCTTGTTCACCCTTATGGCCCCTACACCTCGCACAGAGCAGATGCTCCCATGGGTGTTGGTTGACTTGATGAAGGAAGGAAGGAAGGAAGGAAGGAAGGAAGGAAGGAAGGAAGGAAGGAAGGAAGGAAGGA
>NW_023270447.1:86204198-86212134 GCF_011800145.1 Mirounga leonina | reverse complement strand
GGAAGGAAGGAAGGAAGGAAGGAAGGAAGGAAGGAAGGAAGGAAGGAGAGCCGAACGGACGGATGGATGCACGGATGGACGGATGGATGGACGCTAAAAGCTCTGCCCGTGCGCGAAACCACACACCATCCCCGCCTGAGCCCCTTCTAGGCCGTGTGACCCGGCATCGCCCCCACCCCCGACCCCTCCCAGCCCCCGCTCCCGCTGCCGCCCGCCGCCCAGGCTGCGCACCCCCGCCTCCCCTGAGCCGTCACTCGCGGAGCTGCCACAATATTGTGAAGGCTCCGCGCTCCCGCTCCTCGGCGCAGCCCGCAGCCCGCGCGGGGAAAGCGAGGGAGGCGGCGGCGGCGCGGGCGGCGGGCGGCTCGGCGATGAATAATGCATGACCAAGGCGCCCCCTACCGGCGGCCGCGGGCTCCGCGGGGACACGGCCCCGCCGCGCCCGGGGACCGAGCCTGCACCAGGCGGACTCGGCAGGTCTCCCTGCCCGCCCGCGTCCTCCCTCCCCGGCCCAGCCGCCCAGCGCTCGCCCTCCCTCCCTCCGTGTCTGGGGGGCGGGCAGCCTCCAACGACCCCGAGACTGGGAACCGAGTTTGGGGAGGAGGCGGGGCGGGCTGCGCAGCGCCTGGGGCCTCCGGGGTCGTGATCCCGGGGTGGGGGGGAGGATGGGGAAGCCCGATCCCCCCCACCCCAGGGCTCCTGCACCAGGACTTGGCCCGGGCCAGACGTGCAGCCTCGGGGAAGGACCAGCTGGAAGGCAGGAGAGAGCAGAGGAGGTGACTTAATTCATTTATAAAAATTAGCACAACTGATTTGGTGACATTTTTGTCTCTTATAGCTCATGGTAAATATCTAAGTATATAATTATCTGATTAAGTTAATGATATTTTAAAAAATAGTGCAAACAATTTCACAAGTGTTTCCAAGTTTCTGTAGAACATTTAGAACATTGAGATACCTTTTCTAAAAAAAAGTTAAAATGAAACACAGGAAAGCCCACTGTGTACCTGAGGGCATCTGTCAATTTAGAACAAGGGTCCTGGTGGTGTCTTCCTCGGGGGCTCCTTTCTGGGGGGAATGGACTTTCTTGGCTGCCCTCTGCCTGGAAATGCCAGGTGGCAGAGGACACAGGCCAAGGGTGATCATCAAGAGTGGGTCCCTGCCAGGGCTGGAGTGTCCCCCAAGATGGCTATGATCTCTGGGGGTGCACAGCCGTGACTGCCTGTGCTCTGGGCCCACTGCCTCCTCCTGACAAGCAGGTAATGAGAAGGGGAGCAGAGGTCTTGTCTGAGCTTTCCAGTAGCCGGTTTAGCTCCCAGTCATGCAGGCCCCTGGGGACCTTGGGAACAGATTCTACTGAAAGCCCCACTCCCCCAGACGCTCCTGCTGTCGCCTACCCCACAGTCCAGCCTCAGTGAGCCAGAAGGGAGGGGCAGCCATTCCAGAGGCTGGGACCTTGGGCCTCTGGGTCACATCTCCAGGCCATCTGTTGAGCACCTGCTGAAAGATTGGCAAGTGTTGGGATCTCTAGTCCCAGCAACACCCTGCAAAGTAGGACTGCATGCTACAGATGATGAGACTGAGGCTCAGAGAGGTACAGTCACGAGCCCAAGAATACACAGCAGATCTGAACTCAATCTTACACTCTACAGAGCCTGAGGCTAGAACGGAGCAGGAGACCTGGAGCAGGGAGGAAGTATTCCATCCTTCCACCCAGAGAGCCCTTTTGTGTCCTGGACCCCAACCGCAGAGGTCAGACTTGAACCTTGAGCTGGACCACCAGCTCTCTGGATTGGGCTAGCACTTGGTCTGGGTCACTAGAAACGGGTTGCAAACTCAAGTGCCCCTGGGCCCCAGACTGGTAACACCATACATGGGAAATACATGGTCCCCCAGGAACTTCACGAACAGTCTTGGCTCTTAAGAGAACAACAGTTCAGGGTGGTGAAGACAACCTGTAAGCAACCTTCACCCTGGAATCTTCTTGCTCCTTCAAGCACGGCCTGGGTTCCAGTCCCTGGCTTCCTTCTGCTCTGCTCTGTTAGCTCAGCTGAGGAGAGTCTGACATCTCTGTGCTTGGCTTTCTTCATCTGTAAAGATGGGAGGGAAAGCAGTGCTGGCCTCAGAGGGCCTTGCATGGGCCAAGTGAGATGAGGGATGAGCAGGGCTTTGTAGGGCAACCTAGCCTCCTCGGGGAGAATTCTGGATAGTAAGCAGGGGTCCTCCTAGGGTTGCTCTTTCAGTTTGGGCTTCCCCGAAAGTAGACCAACCATCTGGCTGGGTGACATTTGGGAGGGCTCCCCAGGGAGAACAGTGAGTGAGTGGGGAGACAGGCCGGGGAAGGGAGGCCCAGGTGCAGTCACTGCTGTGGGCAACCGGGGTTCACTTCACCCGGGCATCCTGCACAGACTAGAGCCCATCTCAGGACTGTCCCAAGGTGGCTGGGGTATTTATCCACCAACTTCTATCTCTTGTTGGTTGAGAGGCACGGGGGCCAAGCTTGCTCCTGTGGCCAGAGAGATGTCTTTGGGGTGCTTGAGTCAGAGTGATGGGGACTGTCTATAAAAGCGGCAGGTGCATTCTGGGACAGGCTGAAGGCTATGACGGGGCCCAGCTCCACTTGTCATCATCAGTGCCCACCTTGGGCCATACCGAGGCTCTGGAGTCGGAGATGGCCAGACCCAGCTCTAACCCTGCTGGAGGGTAGAGAGGAAGCCTGCTTTTCCAGAGAATTAGTGCTGAGAGTGGGGGGAGTCCCCTTGGTTGTTTAGGCGCCCAAAGACGGGGTACTCAATTAGCCTGGGGGCTGTGAGGGCTTCCTGGAGGAAGGGACATTTTCCTAGCAGAATCGTGAGTCAGAGACTCTTCTGGGGCCTAGAGGGGCCTCATCCCCCACTGTCCCCTGTGCTTCAGAGCTCCTCTGACTGTGGTACCTGATACCGTGTTGCTGTGTTGGGCCAGCAGCCCTGCCCCCTCCATCATCCTGGACTCCAGGACACCTGTCCTCTGGTCCAGACTCTGTCCTCCCCCTGATGCTCATGGCGGGTAGTGAGGGGAGAGGGCAGTTCTGGACTGAGGATCTGAGGGACTGCCTGAGATTAGCCAGTGAGAAGTTCCCAAGGCTTCCAGAATGCCTGGAGAGCTTACTTCAATCAGGGACACAGGCCCATTCAGACCTCCTGACTCAGAATATTCAGGTGAGGATGTGAGCTTCTGCATTTTCAAGCAAGCACCCCAGGGTCTTGTCATGAGGCCAGCGGACTTGGATTGAGGACCCATCCACTGCTCCAAGCTCAGCTACTGGTCACGTCCCCCAAACTCGGGGGAGTTGCCACCAGACTTCCCAGGGCTGCGAGTCCCTGGGAGCATCCCTCCTGCCACGTCTTCCCTGCATCATCTCTCCCTCACCTTGACCGGTGGAGCTAAGGCCAAACAAAGGGGATGAGGAAGAAGAGACGGCCTCCCCAGGGATGTCCTCCCCACCTCTGGGAGTTCCACCTGGCAAAGACCCCCCGCCTCTGTTCCCTGCAGAGCATAGAGGAGTGTGGGACGCTTCTGTGAATGAATCTGTGACCTCCCATTCATTCATATGCATGGATCAAATTTTGGAAATGCAATTAATTACCTGTTGTTGTGTCTGCTTTAATTATTGTCATGTTTTCTATGCACTTTACACAACCTAATAAACAGTTGGGGAAATAAGATCCTGGTGGGGGTCGGGGCTCAGGAGAAACTGGGCTCTGCCCCCAGCCCTGGGAACCTCTTTCCACCTGTCCTGCATGATGACATCCATTCATTCTCTTGCTCATGTATTCATTCACTCTCATCAGTCATTGATTCATTCACACAGTCCCTCATTCATTCAGAAATTCATTCATTCATTCATCCAGTGAATGCATGTTAGTATAGCCATGTGACAAGCTCCAGGAAAGATGCCAGGAAAGCCATGGTAAACAAAACATGAAGGTTCTTGCCTTTGAGGATCTGACAATCTGGTGGGAGAGACAGACAATAAACACATGCAACGTATACAAATAGAGCTAGGATAGTCAGGGAGGACTTCTTGGAGGAGGCAACATTTAGCCCCACTTCCTGATTTATTCATCTGCTTATTTATCCATTTGGGCAGAGCAGGCTCTATTCCTAGAAAGGGCTAGAGATGGAAGGCTCAGTTCTGAGCCAAGTCCTAGGGCAAGAGACAACCAGGAGCCAAATTATTACAGGGCACTGGAAAACATGGTGGTGAAGGAATGAACCAAGTGAGGTGGGAACGTGGAAGCTGGAGAAAGAGCCAGAAAATGTTTTCCTTGAGAGGAGGCATGGAGAGGGTCTTCCAGGACCCATGAAATGTAGAGTAATCTGAGCCTCCAGAGGACAGGCTCATTGGGGTGCATGCACCAGCTGTTTTGAATAAGGACTGACCGGCAGGTCCCCGTTACAAGCGCTGGGCACGATGGTGGTGGCAGAGAAGAGGAAGGGGAGGTCAGGTGACTAAAGCTTCCTGGTTCCCAGCCCCCGGAGCTGACTCTGATGCTCACTTGGAGTCTGAGGGAGCTTGGTAAGGCTGGGCCTTTGCAAAGGAGCAGAAGTTTATCAGCCAGAGAAGGGCACCCGGAGATAAGCCCTGCATTCACAGAGGCCTAGGGGCAGGAGGGAACTGGCATGCTTGGGGAGGCGGAGAAGCCTGGCTCCTGGCAGAAGATGGTGCCTTAGGCCCGGCAGGTGGGAGGATAGGTAGCAGGATCACAGGGGCTGCGGGGACAGCGCTGGGGACAGATGGGAGCGAATCCTAAAGCACTCGGGAGCCATGGATGGTCTGGAAGTGGGGGAAGCACCTGTCAGAGCTGAGTATCCCGTGTTTGTTTACAAATGTGTTTGCCTGCTGTGGGCAGGGGGTAGGGCAATAAGCAAGAGGCGCCTTGACCTGCGCAGAGCCAGTGACGCCAAGGGGGCCGGCTCGGGAGGTAAGAGTGCCATCGGGGCGACCGTCCCAAGTGCCCAGGAGCCCAGAAGAGCAGCTTGCGCTTGGGACAGGAAAAGTAAAAGCCTCGTATAAATACCTCATATTTATCAAGTCCTCCCTCCACGCCAGGTGCTTCTCATTCGTTAGCCATTAATAATGATGGTAGCAGAAGCAGCAACAGGAACTAAGTCTTATTCTGTACCAGCTTCTTTCTGTTCCATGTGCCTTGACCCACATTACTTATCGTTACGCTATCGTCACTGTCCCCACCAGACACACAAGGACCTGGAGGCTCAGAACGGGGTGACTTCTCTGAGGAGCCGGTGGCTGGGCCAGGATATGAACTCACAAGCTCCCAGTCCCTCAGTCGGTGCTGGCTTCACCCCGCCCCCCACTCCGTCAACGGCAACGGACGGGCTTGGGGGTGCAGGGCGCCGGGGCGTGGGGGATGCAACCACGGCCTGGTCCTCTCCCCTCAGGCGGCCTCGGGCTGCCGCATTCCCCTTCTGCCGACCGAGGCTGGTGTTTTATGAACCCAGAACCGCAGCAAGATTCTCCTATTAATTTATTGGTATTGCTAATTAAACATCATATTCGCAAATGTAAATTTCCTAATGGCCTCCCTTCCATTTCCGAAGCTTCCTTAAAGAGCCTTCTTGTTATGCTTGTCAATTGAAACCAATTAAATCTCACTAGATGGGTGGGCTGTGGCTGGCTCAGGGGTCAGTGAGGGGCCCGGGGCCTCTGGACAGGGTCTGGCTGGGGCCCTTCTTGACCTCAGAGGAAAACTGGGCAGGCAGTGTTGGGGACAAGGGGACAGAGAGCTCTTGAGGGCCAGCTGCCTTCTCCCTGATACGCCCTGGCCAAGAACAGTTTCTCTTCTTACCCGGGTGTGCCTGCTGGCTGGGGCCTGTGGCTATTCCCGAGGCCGGGTGGTGGTGGGGGGGCAGGACTGGGATGAGGGGTGAGGGTGGGGGAGCTGGGGAGCGGGAGAGGATCCAATGGGAGGATCCAAGGAAGGAATGGCAGGGCTTCGAGGGGCCTCAGAGAATTTTCCATTCAAACCCTTACTTTGAAAACAGGGAAACTGAGGCACGGGGGAGGAAGAGACTTGGCCAAGGCTCACAGAGTCATGAAGCGGAGGACCTGGGACTTAACCAGAGGTCTGTCTCTGATCCCTTTGAGAATCTGGTGAGCTATGTGCCTTCACTCCAGAAAAATGTATGCAGGGATTGCATAATTGCTGGGACCCTGCTACCCCAACTCAGTCATTGCATAGTTTGAAACAATGGCTCTTGGCTCCGAAGTACTGCTTTTGAACCCCCAGCCAGCAAGCTCTCTGCCTCTGTGGACCTCAGTTTCCCTATCTGTAAAATGGGGCAACAGTCTTTCCCAACCAGGGCTGCCAGGAGGATCATTTGACAAGGCATGTGAGTAACCGTTATAACAGGTGGTCCATATCAAGATGGGCCTTGTCACAACAGAGCCCAGTGGGGCAGGGGCACCGGCCCTGTGGCAGGTGGACCCAGGGAGGTTGGGAGAGTGTGAGCCACATAGGCTGGGGGGCTTGGCCTTGTGTCTAGAATGATGATCACTATTTGCTCAGCACTGAGACATCACACACATCATCTCTAACCCTCCCCAGCCAGTGAGGTAGGTGCTCTCATTGCTTTCTTTACAGGTGGGGAAACTGAAGCTTGGGAATTTGGTGACTCACCTGGCCTGGGGTTCCCTAGGGCAAGGTCTCTCTGGTGGCTGCTCTGTGCTGAGCAGTGGCATGAAATTTAAGAACGAACAGTGTCAGGCCTAGCATCCCCTCGCACCACTCCTGAGCACAGCCTCTGGAAGGACAGGCAGAAAAGAGAGCCTGTGGACAATGCTGAGTCCAAGGGTGAAGGCATTGGTGAGAACCTGGAGGGTACAGAAGACCCCCTCCTCTGTGAATTGTGTAAGACTGATGAATCACAGACCTGTACCCCTGAAACAAATAATGTATCATATGTTAATTTAAAAAAAAAGAAGACCCCCCCTCCTTTGCCTTTGTCCTTGGTACCTCTGGATAAAGCTGGGGAGGGGAGCTGGTGGGGGGAAGGGATGCCAGGAAGCATCCACCTCACCCCAGCCCTCCTGGCCCACACGGCTTTTATGTCTCAGTATCTTTAGGGGACCAATGGGTAATCTGAGTGTTTTGGTTGCTGCTTGGGAATCTCCATTAGGGAAAGTTTTAAAAATACACTCTATTGTTGTTTATTATTAATGGTAATGACCCAGGGAGGGAGGCTGCCCATCAGCTCCCTGTTGTCCCAGGCTTCCAACGTGCCGGGGCTCAGCAGCCCGAACCAAGAACCCTGCACAGAGCATGAGCCGGGCTCAGGCGCAGCACTGGGCCCTGGGGTGTCCAGACATTTAAAAAATTTTTTTAATTATGGTGAAATACACAGAACATGAAATGTAACATTGTAAGCATTTTAAAGTGTATGTCAGTGGCATTAAGTATATTCACAATGTTATGTGACTTTCCAGTTCCAGAACTTCTTCGTCACCCCAAAAAGAAACTTCCTACCCATTAAGAGGTCACTCCCCCTTTTCCCCATTCCCCAGGCAGACATTAATCTGCTTTCTGTCTCTATGGATTTCCCTTTTCTGGATTTGCTTACTCTGTATCCATTAAACCCTAACTCCCTCTTCCCCTTTCTCCTAGTCCCTGGTAGCTACCATTCTACTTTTGTGTCTCTGACTTTGTCTAGTCTCCATACTGCATATAAATGGAATCATGCACCTCTGGCCTTTTGTGTCTGGCTTCTTTCATGGAACATCTTGTTTTCAAGGTTCATCCGTGTCATGGCATATACCAGTACCTCATTCCAGTTTATAGCAGAAGAGTATTCCATTACATCGATATACCACATTTTGTTCATCCATCCATCCACTCATCCATCCATCCATCCACCCATCCATTCATCCATCCATCCA